>NC_056432.1:67899806-68155510 GCF_018296145.1 Oncorhynchus tshawytscha
CCAGCAACCATCAAGCTCAATCCAACCAGATATTTCTACTATAATACTGTAATGAAAACTTTTGCTGTGAAGATGACATATGACTGATGTTTAATGCGCTATGAAGGTTGATGAATGATACTGCAACATTCATGAAGGGGTTATGAATTATTTCATAAAGGTGTTATTGATGCAGATTTATACCACCTTCGGTTTTGCCAAAACACACATACTGGTTTATTTCCACACATACAGACTCAACTTGTATTACAAACACACATATGCATACACACACTCACACGAATACATAGGCACAAAATAATACACAAACACACATATTCAGGGAACATTTTATTTCAAAATAAAAGCCTATTGTATAATGGAGACATGTATTTTTGTTGTCACCGTACCCAACCCTATGACACCAAACAGAGAACAGGCTTGGAGCAGAACATGGTCAGCCTTGCCCTTGCCCGTAGCAGTGCCTTACTCGTGGCCACCAAGGCAGTAGGGGATAGCAACTGAAAAGTGAATTAGGTGTAATTAAACTTGTCTGAGACTTAAACATTTGTGTAAGCTAAGATTTGTCCCTGCGCTAATGCCTACATTTAAGATTAGCAGGTTAACACAGTATTGTGGCCTGCAGGAGACCTAGGTTCAACTGTACTGTGACCTTGAAAACTATCTGTGAGAAGGTGAAATGTGTGGTGCAAATCAAATAAAATAAAATTTTATTTGTCACATACACATGGTTAGCAGATGTTAATGCGAGTGTAGCGAAATGCTTGTGCTTCTAGTTCCGACATTGCAGTAATAACCAACAAGTAATCTAACTAACAATTCCAAAACTACTGTCTTATACACAGTGTAAGGGGATAAAGAATATGTACATAAGGATATATGAATGAGTGATGGTACAGAGCAGCATAGGCAAGATACAGTAGATGGTATCGAGTACAGTATATACATATGAGATGAGTATGTAAACAAAGTGGCATAGTTAAAGTGGCTAGTGATACATGTATTACATAAGGATACAGTCGATGATATAGAGTACAGTATATACGTATGCATATGAGATGAATAATGTAGGGTAAGTAACATTATATAAGGTAGCATTGTTTAAAGTGGCTAGTGATATATTTACATCATTTCCCATCAATTCCCATTATTAAAGTGGCTGGAGTTGAGTCAGTGTCAGTGTGTTGGCAGCAGCCACTCAATGTTAGTGGTGGCTGTTTAACAGTCTGATGGCCTTGAGATAGAAGCTGTTTTTCAGTCTCTCGGTCCCAGCTTTGATGCACCTGTACTGACCTCGCCTTCTGGATGATAGCGGGGTGAACAGGCATTGGCTCGGGTGGTTGATGTCCTTGATGATCTTTATGGCCTTCCTGTAACATCGGGTGGTGTAGGTGTCCTGGAGGGAAGGTAGTTTGCCCCCGGTGATGCGTTGTGCAGACCTCACTACCCTCTGGAGAGCCTTACGGTTGAGGGCGGAGCAGTTGCCGTACCAGGCGGTGATACAGCCCGCCAGGATGCTCTCGATTGTGCATCTGTAGAAGTTTGTGAGTGCTTTTGGTGACAAGCCAAATTTCTTCAGCCTCTTGAGGTTGAAGAGGCGCTGCTGCGCCTTCTTCACGATGCTGTCTGTGTGAGTGGACCAATTCAGTTTGTCTGTGATGTGTATGCCGAGGAACTTAAAACTTGCTACCCTCTCCACTACTGTTCCATCGATGTGGATAGGGGGTGTTCCCTCTGCTGTTTCCTGAAGTCCACAATCATCTCCTTAGTTTTGTTGACGTTGAGTGTGAGGTTATTTTCCTGACACCACACTCCGAGGGCCCTCACCTCCTCCCTGTAGGCCGTCTCGTCGTTGTTGGTAATCAAGCCTACCACTGTTGTGTCGTCCGCAAACTTGATGATTGAGTTGGAGGCGTGCGTGGCCACGCAGTCGTGGGTGAACAGGGAGTACAGGAGAGGGCTCAGAACGCACCCTTGTGGGGCCCCAGTGTTGAGGATCAGCGGGGAGGAGATGTTGTTGCCTACCCTCACCACCTGGGGGCGGCCCGTCAGGAAGTCCAGTACCCAGTTGCACAGGGCGGGGTCGTGACCCAGGGTCTCGAGCTTGATGACGAGCTTGGAGGGTACTATGGTGTTGAATGCCGAGCTGTAGTCGATGAACAGCATTCTCACATAGGTATTCCTCTTGTCCAGATGGGTTAGGGCAGTGTGCAGTGTGGTTGAGATTGCATCATCTGTGGACCTATTTGGGCGGTAAGCAAATTGGAGTGGGTCTAGGGTGTCAGGTAGGGTGGAGGTGATATGGTCCTTGACTAGTCTCTCAAAGCACTTCATGATGACGGATGTGAGTGCTACGGGGCGGTAGTCGTTTAGCTCAGTTACCTTAGCTTTCTTGGGAACAGGAACAATGGTGGCCCTCTTGAAGCATGTGGGAACAGCAGACTGGTATAGGGATTGATTGAATATGTCCGTAAACACACCGGCCAGCTGGTCTGCGCATGCTCTGAGGGCGCGGCTGGGGATGCCGTCTGGGCCTGCAGCCTTGCGAGGGTTAACACGTTTACATGTCTTACTCACCTCGGCTGCAGTGAAGGAGAGACCGCATGTTTTCATTGCAGGCCGTGTCAGTGGCACTGTATTGTCCTCAAAGCGGGCAAAAAAGTTATTTAGTCTGCCTGGGAGCAAGACATCCTGGTCCGTGACTGGGCTGGATTTCTTCCTGTAGTCCGTGATTGACTGTAGACCCTGCCACATGCCTCTTGTGTCTGAGCCGTTGAATTGAGATTCTACTTTGTCTCTGTACTGACGCTTAGCTTGTTTAATAGCCTTGCGGAGGGAATAGCTGCACTGTTTGTATTCAGTCATGTTACCAGACACCTTGCCCTGATTAAAAGCAGTGGTTCGCGCTTTCAGTTTCACACGAATGCTGCCATCAATCCACGGTTTCTGGTTAGGGAATGTTTTAATCGTTGCTATGGGAACGACATCTTCAACGCACGTTCTAATGAACTCGCACACCGAATCAGCGTATTCGTCAATGTTGTTATCTGACGCAATACGAAACATCTCCCAGTCCACGTGATGGAAGCAGTCTTGGAGTGTGGAGTCAGCTTGGTCAGACCAGCGTTGAACAGACCTCAGCGTGGGAGCCTCTTGTTTTAGTTTCTGTCTGTAGGCAGGGATCAACAAAATGGAGTCGTGGTCAGCTTTTCCGAAAGGGGGCGGGGCGGGGCAGGGCCTTATATGCGTCGCGGAAGTTAGAGTAACAATGATCCAAGGTCTTTCCACCCCTGGTTGCGCAATCGATATGCTGATAAAATTTAGGGAGTCTTGTTTTCAGATTAGCCTTGTTAAAATCCCCAGCTACAATGAATGCAGCCTCCGGATAAATCGTTTCCAGTTTGCAGAGAGTTAAATAAAGTTTGTTCAGAGCCATCGATGTGTCTGCTTGGGGGGATATATACGGCTGTGATTATAATCGAAGAGAATTCTCTTGGTAGATAATGCGGTCTACATTTGATTGTGAGGAATTCTAAATCAGGTGAACAGAAGGATTTGAGTTCCTGTATGTTTCTTTCATCACACCATGTCACGTTAGTCATAAGGCATACGCCCCCGCCCCTCTTCTTACCAGAAAGATGTTTGTTTCTGTCGGCGCGATGCGTGGAGAAACCCGTTGGCTGCACCGCCTCGGATAGCGTCTCTCCAGTGAGCCATGTTTCCGTGAAGCAAAGAACGTTACAGTCTCTGATGTCCCTCTGGAATGCTACCCTTGCTCGGATTTCATCAACCTTGTTGTCAAGAGACTGGACATTGGCAAGAAGAATGCTAGGGAGTGGTGCACGGTGTGCCCGTCTCCGGAGTCTGACCAGAAGACCGCCTCGTTTCCCTCTTTTTCGGAGTTGTTTTTGGGTCGCTGCATGGGATCCACTCCGTTGTCCTGTTTGTAAGGCAGAACACAGGATCCATGTCGCGAAAAACATATTCTTGGTCGTACTGATGGTGAGTTGACGCTGATCTTATATTCAGTAGTTCTTCTCGACTGTATGTAATGAAACCTAAGATGACCTGGGGTACTAATGTAAGAAATAACACGTAAAAAAAAAAATGCATAGTTTCCTAGGAACGCGAAGCGAGGTGCCAATCTCTGTCGGCGCCGGTACGGTACTGTATCAAACAGTGGTTCTGTAAACCATGCTTACAGGCTATATACAGAAGTCTGAAGTTTACATACACTTATGTTGGAGTCATTCAAACTTGTTTTTCATCCACTCTACACATTTCTTGTCAACAAACTATAATTTTGGCAACTCGGTTAGGACATCTACTTTGTGCATGACACAAGTAATGTTTCCAACAATTGTTTACATACAAATGATTTCACTTATAATTCACTGTATCACAATTCCAGTGAGTCAGAAGTTTACATACACTAAGTTGACTGTGCCTTTAAACAGCTTGGAAAATTATGTCATGGCCTTAGAAGCTTCTGATAGGCTAATTGACATAATTTGAGTCAATTGGAGGTGTACCTGTGGATGTTTTTCAAGGCCTACCTTCAAACTCAGTGCCTCTTTGCTTGACATCATGGGAAAAAAAAAAAAAAATCAGCCAAGACCTCAGAAACTAAATGCAGACCTCCACAAGTCTGGTCCATCCTTGGGAGAAATTTCCAAACACCTGAAGGTACCACGTTCATCTGTGCAAACAATAGTACGCAAGTATAAACACCATGGGACCACACAGCCATCATACCGCTCAGGAAGGAGATGCGTTCTGTCTCCTATAGATGAACGTACTTTGGTGTGAAAAGTGCAAATCAATCCCAGAACAACAGCAAAGGACCTTTTGAAGATGCTGGAGGAAACACGTACAAAAGTATCTATATCCACAGTGAAACGAGTCCTATATCGACATAACCTGAAAGGCCACTGCTCCAAAACCGCCATAAAAAAGCCAGACTACGGTTTGCAACTGCACATGGGGACAAAGATCATACTTTTTAGAGAAATGTCCTCTGGTCTGATGAAACAAAAATAGAGCTGTTTGGCCAAAATGACCATCATTATGTTTGGAGGAAAAAGGGGGAGGCTTGTAAGCCAAAGAACATCATGTAGTGGGGGTGCTTTGCTGCAGAAGGGACTGGTGCACTTCACAAAATAGATGGCATGAAAAATGGATATATTGAAGCAAAATCTCAAGACATCAGTCAGGAAGTTAAAGCTTGGTTGCAAATGGGTCTTCCAAATGGACAATGACCCCAAGCATACTTCCAAAGTTGTTGCAAAATGGCTTAAGGACAACCGGTATTGGAGTGGCCATCACAAAGCCCTGACCTCAATCCTATAGAACATTTGTGGGCAGAACTGAAAAAGCATGTGCAAGCAAGGAGGCCTACAAATCTGACTCCGTTACACCAGCTCTGTCAGGAGGAATGGGCCAAAATTCACCCAACTTATTGTTGGAAGCTTGTGGAAGGCTACCAGAAACGTTTGACCAAAGTTAAACAATTTAAAGGAAATGCTACTAAATACTAATTGAGTGTATGTAAACTTCTGACCCACTGGCAATGTGATGAAAGAAATAAAAGCTGAAATAAATAATTCTCTCTACTATTATTCTGACATTTCACATTCTTAAAATAAAGTGGAGATCTTAACTGACTTAAGAGAGGGAATTTTTACTTTGATTAAATGTCAGGAATTGTGAAAAACTGAGTTTAATTGTATTTGGCTAAGGTGAATGTAAACTTCCGACTTCAACTGTACGTTGTTTGGAGTATGGAATAAAACAATCGTATATTATGATGGGCTGAATTTATGAATCTGCACACTATAAACAGAAAAAAAACAGAATACATGCACATACAGTACATGCATTTGTTCAGATTAAAGTTGAACAGCAGTAACCCAGCAAACATGGGACGTCCTAAAAGGCACCTTTCCCATTATGTCCCTTAAGGGTTTCGCTGTGATGTTATCGCTCTGATGTTCTGAGAACGTTCTAAGAACGTCGCGTGATGGTCCCAAGGAAACATTTTCTGGGAGACCTTTGTCTAGTTTCCTGTAAGTTCCCAGGACATCACAGAGAGACATGTCAGGACATTTTAAGAGCGTTCTTAGGAATTTAATTTGACTTGTTCTTAGGACGTCAAGTGATGTTCCCAAGAGAATGTTCTCTGGGGGACCTTTGTCTAGTTCCCTATACCTTTTCAGGACGTCACTGAGGACCATGTCAGGACCTTTTTATGACCTTTTCAGGATGTTAATTTTAGTAGTGCTTAGGACGTTATGTGATGTCCCAAGGGAAAGTTCTCTGAGTGACCTTTTTCAAAAACAATTGGTCCCAGGGCATCCCCGAACGTTTTTAGGATGTTCTTGGGGGGGTTCTGTCATGGTCCCCTGGAAATATTGTCTAGTTCCCGGTTTGTCCTGGGGACGTCACCAAGTACGTTTTTAGTACGTCATTGGGATATTGTGTTATTGTCCCCTGAAGGTTTTGTGTAGTTCCCAGTTGGCCCCGGGTCTTCCCCGAGGACGTTTTTAGGATGTTCTTGGGATGTTGTGTGATGATCCCCTGGAGCTTTTGTCTAGTTCCCAGTTGGTCCCGGGTCTTCCCCGAGGACTTTTTTAGGACGTTCTTGCGATGTTGTGTCATGGTGCTCTGAAGCTACCCTGGACGTTCTTGGAGGCATTTGTCACGTGATTGTCCTAGGTGTCCCAAACCGTTCTAGGTAAAGTACTGAAATGTTATGGGTGTTTTAAGGTTAGTGGTAAGCTGTTCAGCTAAAACAGTGTAGAAATCTTTCATAAATGACAATGTGATTACATTTGACATGATAACTTCAGTACTGACTTTTCAAAATGCCCCCACCTGGGATTTAAACTCACAACCTCTAGATTTGGGACATGCCGATCTTTCTGCTGTGCCACAAAGTCTGTAGAATTTCAGAAGTCCCTTACATATACATTACTTAGAATACATCTCTGCCCTTAGCAAAAGCATGCCATGTAGTTATCAGGTAATCTGACAATTTTTTGAATTGTTTGTTTCTTTATTTCACCTTTATTTAAGCAGCTAGGCTAGTTGAGAACAAGTTCTCATTTACAACTGCGACCTGGCCAAGATAAAGCAAAGCAATTCGACACATACAACCACACAGAGTTACACATGGAATAAACATACATACAGTCAATAATACAGTATAATGTATTTATTTTTACATTTGAAATTCTATATACATTGTGTGCAAATGAGGTAAGATTGTTTTTAAATACCTCCAAAGATTCTCTCATTGATTTAATTTACTTATTTGAACAACGAGGTTGTGAGTTTAAATCCCAGGTGAGAACATGTATATAAATAATAATAATAATAATAATTACTGTATGAATAAACATACACAACGTGTGTAAAATATGTAAGTTGAAACACTATATGTTAAAAGCACTGTGTGTGTGTGTGTGTGTGTGTGTGTGTCTGTGTGTGTCTGTGTGTGTGTGTGTGTGTGTGTGTGTGTGTGTGTGTGTGTGTGTGTGTGTGTGTGTGTGTGTGTGTGTGTGTGTGTGTGTGTGTGTGTGTGTGTGTGTGTGTGTGTGTGTGTGTGTGTGTGTGTGTGTGTGTGTGTGTGTGTGTGTGTGTGTGTGTGTGTGTGTGACTAGCATTGCCAAAGGACAAAGAGCTATAATGGATCACTAGACAAAACCTCCAGGAGACCATGACACAACGTCCCGAAATCATCCTCGAGACAATCCGGGAACCAGACACAATGTCCCGAAATCATCCTCGAGACAATCCGGGAACCAGACACAATGTCCCGAAATCATCCTCGAGACAATCCGGGAACCAGACACAACGTCCCGAAATCATCCTCGAGACAATCCGGGAACCAGACACAATGTCCCGAAATCATCCTCGAGACAATCCAGGAACCAGACACAATGTCCCGAAATCATCCTCGAGACAAACCGGGAACTAGACAAAACCTCCAGGGGACCATGACACAACGTCTTTTGGGACGTTCCCGGGTCAAACTGGGAACTAGAAAAAATCTTCAGGGGACCATGACACAATGTCCCAAGAAAATCCCCGGGACCAACTGGAAACTAGAAAAAAAACTCCAGGGGACCATGACACAACATCCTGGCGACTTTAGGCAACCATTTTGTGACCTAACGATTCATTATTGTTTGCATGGAAATATTGCAGATGACATGTTTTGATCAGTGTGTGTGTGTGTGTGTGTGTGTGTGTGACTACATTTCAACGTGTGCTTGTGGGTGTGTCTATGTATGAGTATTCCTGTATAATGTGCATGAGGTTGTTAGTGTTGTAATTGGCAGTGGGTGCTGGTACTGTATGTGCATCAAATTGACTGAAGTACTACATTAAAAAAATATATTTTGGTTTGTTATTACGTGATTGGTTGAAGTTATTACATTTTTCATGAAAAAAAAGTTGTTAACAACCAGTTAATGTAATAACTACCGGTTAATGGAATTAACATTTAGCGTTAAAAAATATTATGTTTACCGTTCAACATTTTATTATGTTTATCGGCAAATTATAAAATGTACCGGGGGTATTACCAAAATGTTTTTTTTTTTACAAGTTATTACAAATAGAAAGCTATTACATTTACAGTTGTTACAAGGTGCGAAAATGATTTATATAAAGGTCATAAATATAATATATATATATATAAGTTCCACCTTGTCAGAAGATTTTTTTCCTGAAGCATTATAGGAGCTCAGTATTCATTGATTTATTCATATCACTCAAAGATTTCAGTCAGGTTGTGCGTGACTAGTTTAACAAATGGCTTCATAACATTGTTTGTTTAAAATAGTGTTTGTAATGGAGGAGTATCAGTCCTCTGGCCCAGCAATCTGGTTATAAAACCTATAAACAACATCTTCTTGGCCAATTCACCTTGGCCTGAAACCTCTGTCTCCACCCAACCCATCTCTCACCACACTAGAACCCGGAGGGCTTCATCAGAGCTGGGGACATGTCCTACAATATCCCCTGACATCTAAGTGTGAAAACACTTCCCCCATCCCTCCTTCTTCCTCTCTCGCTCCCTCCCTTTTCCAGTCCAGTTGGAGCCGTCTGTGTAGGCTGCGAACGATCTCCGCACGGAACCTGGCCAGATTTGTGTGTGCATGTGCGCACCGTACATGCATGCATTGCCAAATTTCACACACCTGGGCTCCCCCTGACTGGCACAAGGCTCCCTTTTCCATTTTCACACAGACTCTCTTTTTCTCACACACACACACACACACACACACAAACACACACACACACACACACACACACACACACACACACAGGGGGCCGTAAATAGAGGTATTAGAGGAAACGAGATGAGAGTAATCGCGCCTCCTCCAAGATGATGCGTGAAACAGAAGGACTCTGGCAGGAGGGGTCTGAGAGGGGACAGATTATGTTGGGAGTTCTCTCTCACACACACAGCGGACTGGGTGAGAGCCGGCACAGCAGTGTGCAGGAGGGGTCTGAGAGGGGACAGATTATGTTGGGAGTTCTCGCTCTCAAACACACACACACAGCGGACTGGGTGAGAGCCGGCACAGCAGTGTGCAGGAGACGGTGTCCAGAGGCAGCATATGGTGTTGATGTAAGTGTTCTGCCAGGTGTGGTTAAGTGTGTTGGCTCTGCTTTGCTCTGGGAGAGAGGATATCCTTGCACCTGTATATCACATGACTGCATCAATACACTCCCTATTCGCTGGGACTGCTTTTCCCCCAGTGACTGACTGGCTGACTGACTCCATAATATGAATAGGGTATAAAAACGTACACTGCAAACTTGAAATACAGTATATTCAAAATGTCATTGACTTACACTGTGGATAAACTTATTAAAGGTTGAGTAAGTAGGAATTTTGTCCACAAATGTACCCACATTTCTATTAAACGTAAATATTTTATGATTAGTGAATGCCTTAATGTAGTTATTTTGTTAGATACTTCTCTCTATTAGCTGAAATCGTATTTTTTCATAGACATTTTAGCTGTCGGCTAGCTGTTTTGACCGCTATGAAGACGTTGTCTCCCTCTGAAGGCCCATGTTACTAGACAACCCCTCAGCACTTGCCTGGACATCCTGCTCTCGACCTGGTGATAGCCAGTCTGAGAAATGTTAGAACAAACGTTTGTGCTATGAAACCAAATAAATACTGCAATCTGACCTACAAAACGTATTTGCTAGATTCATGATAGACAAAGCAAGGAAGGTGAACTTCAAAACGTGATGTAGTTTTATTGGAATTTGCAGCTGTTGTTGGTACATTAAGTAATGAATCTGCTAGCTTCTGTTGACTGACTGCATCTAAAAGAACGCTACTTTCACCTGAATAACTGAAGGTCATTTAGAAGAAAATAAAAGATGCGTTTTGTAATATCTACATTTTCATTTTGTATCATTTTAATGACATATAATTGCAAATCTCCTTGTTGTCTTACCTGGAAATTGCCAGCATAGTCCTCTTCTTTGTCTCCTTCCCTGCCCTCCCTCAGAGCGATGAGGGTGAAACCTCTGAAGTAAGCGGGACTGGATGCATACAGAGTCACTGGGGATCACAAACACACAGTCATTGAAGAAAACAAACTGATGGGGAACAGATTGATAGGTTTAACAAAGGTATGCAAAATCTAAAAGCACTAACCCTCATGGATTCGTTCCTCATAGGAATGAGATCTTTATAGGCTATATCAATCAGAAGGGAAATGAGCTTTTCACTTGCTGACACAACTGGCAATTGCTGTCATTATTCGTGTCATTATCATTACTGTATTGATATACAGTAGCTTCCCTGAGACAATGTGTTCGAATAAAACTGTGACGTGATGAGTGATTGAGCCAAAATGGGACTTTTGTTAGACTAATGAATCAAAATGTTAACTATAATGACAAATGAGTTCGCAGGTGGAGTCATCAAATATTAAGTCAGAGCATCACAAGTTGCAAATATTTCAGCAAAAAACAGACGCCTATGAAGATACAGTATGGGGGCATTCTGGTCTGTGTCCAACTCCTCTTTCCACAAGAGAGTTTGTCTTGTCATAACACAGCTCTGGCTTCTAGGCTTATATCACTTCCTTATAAATGACCACAACACTGCGTCTTCACATGAATTGAACACAAAAGAGAAATAGAGTAGGCAAAACATACCCTATTGTGTGTCAGACAATGTGCGCGCAATGGGACGGAATACACTACCTCTGTAAGTGCTCCCAGGCTGATACTTTTCTGGGTCCCCCTCGACTCGGAGCCGAAACTCGTTGTAGCCTTCCTTCCGAGTGCCCTGAGCCCGTAATATCCGACCACAATACCCGTCTGACTTCCCAGCTCTCTCCGAGGGCTCTTCCGTGAAGGCGAATCCGGCGTTGCACAGCGCAGTGGAGATAAAACACTGTAACAGCAGAATGCACATAAGTATTCCCGCTCCTGCCATTGTGAAGCGGCAGCTCTCGCTCCAGCTGATGCGAGCAAAGGTGGTGAAAAACTAGTGAGGCTCAAGGGAGGAAAAAACGCTTTCTTCACCACTCAAAACTCCAGGAATAGACGAAACTTGGCAATTGATAAGACTCCCCTCACTCGGGATACGAGGTAGCTGTCTCCGCTAAAGGTAAATCCATCCTGGAGAGATATAGAGTGCAGAGAAAGAATGGTTTACGATGTGCACTCGCTCTCGCAGAATCGCACACTGATTTGTTGAAGAGCGTCTGATGATCAGTGGGTCTAGTGTTTGCTTAACTGAGCGCGAGAGCCTACACAGGGTCAGGGAAAATAGCGGAGCAGTGTAGCGCGTAGCGCGGCTGTCGCCAAGGCATGGACGCAGGCTATGAGCCCAACGACCTAAATGCACCTAGCCAACAGACTGGAAACAGACATTTCTACCAATGGCTGCAGTGACGGAGGGACGCGTTTGACATTCTAGCTGGAATCTGCCTGTGTGTTTGCTCAGCCGCGGACCCCCACGCCCCCAAGGCCCCCGAGCCGACCGCACAGACACAGACAGATGCTCAAATAGTAATTAATAATGCATGCTAAACGCCCCCCTCCCCTGCACAGTCTGTGTGTGTGTGTGTGTGTGTGTGTGTGTGTGTGTGTGTGTGTGTGTGTGTGTGTGTGTGTGTGTGTGTGTGTGTGTGTGTGTGTGTGTGTGTGTGTGTGTGTGTGTGTGTGTGTGTGTGTGTGTGTGTGTGTGTGTGTGTGTTTGAAAGAGAGCGACAGGGCCGATAAGCCCTTCATTTAGAGGGAATGAAGTTAAACACATGGAATGTGGAACGAGCTTCCAGGGACTTCATTCTTAACCTTATATTGTCTTCTTTCACCAACAGTCCAGCTGATGCCACTGAAAGAGAATGGTCACTGACAGAGAAGGAGAATGGTCACAATAATCAATAAACTATTGTTTTATTCTGTCTCGAATGATGAATCAACAATGATCACAAGTTGGGGGCAGTCCATGTCACAGTTTTTACATTAGCCTGAAATCTATAACTGACCACAACAGATATTGAAAAACAATCAGGAAAGCAACACCAGAAATGATATAGGCCCACTGTCTTTGTTATAGCAGCAATATGAAATAATGATGCCCTGTCATGCATTCTCCTCAGTATCACCCACAATACCCATGGGGCCTCAGTGAACTTTCATCTCCCATATAGGTCAATAGTTCCTATGTAATCCAGCTTTAAAATGATTTTCTTTTAAATTAAAATTCTCTGCCTCTGTCATTCTATTCAGGTACTGTATAGTCTTGTTTCCCCGTTTCTTTGTGCCCTCTGGCTCTCCCTCTAGCTCCCATGCTTCGGAGCCCTTGGAAATAAGAGAGAAAAAAAGAGCCTTGTTTGGACATGGGACTTAAGCAGGGTGTGCTAGTAATGCTGTATACCTACACTTTATATCAGCACTTTATTATCATGTTTGATTACTATTACATCATTGATTATATACATCTTAATGGATTTTTACAAGAAACAACAGCAACATTAAAAAGGTATAAAGTCAAAGAATTGCGTATTTTCGATTAGCCCTTTGAAATAGTTGTGGGAGTTGTTTTCTCAGATGTATAACAAGAAACATGTAGGCTACAAATCGATTGGGGCGGCAGGGTAGCCTAGTGGTTAGAGCATTGGTTGCAAGTTCAAATCCCCGAGCTGACAAGGTACAAATCTGTCTTTCTGCCCCTGAACAGGCAGTTAACCCACTGTTCCTAGGCTGTCATTGAAAAATAGAATTTGTTCTTAACTGACTTGCCTAGTAAAATTAAAATAAATAAATAAAAGGGAAGTGTTCGTGCAATCCCATGTTTTCATTGATAATTGATCTAACCTGCGAGACATATGCTACTTAATCTTCTGTAACATTGTTTCAAAGCTCTCCCGCGGTTTATTTCAGTCTTCAATTGAATACGTAGGAGGAAGATGAGAATATGTAGAAGCCTGCCGATCCGCCCAATGGATGCGGAGAGACGCGGTGCTCTCCGCGGAGAAGATGCAAGCAGAGCGGGGAAGGCCAGTGATAGCTGGGTAATAAACCAGCAGGTGTCATGAAGCCTCCACTGCGGTCACAGCTCGGGTTGAAACGTTTTCATCCGCCTCTTGTCCTCCTACAACGCAACCACAGAGTAGACGATATAAAACTGCAAATAAAGGCAGCGTCGAGGGGATAAGCATAGAAGTTAGATTTTTACTGTGCTGAAAGTAACGTTTTATTTTTTTTATCAGCATGCTTGTCTCTGCTCCTGTTCCTTCAGTTTGACACTGGGAAAATGCCTTCAGTTATCTCAACAAGGAAACTATAAACTAAGGAGTCCGTTTATAGTTTGCATATAGGCTGTGGTCATATCATGCACATTTTCCTAGACTAAAAGTGCTGTGCTTATAGATATTTGAAGAAGGCAATTTAAAGCAATGCGTATATTTATTTATCTCGCCTTTGATCCTATATGTAGCCTACAGGCAGGTCCATATTTACTGGCACCCTTGATAAAGGTCATAAAGATTAGCAAAAAGACTGTATCAAATATATTATACAAATGCTGAGCTATATTATATGCTAAAATTGGGACATTATATTAATTTATACTAATACAATTGCTTAGAGAAAGAGGTTTTAGGGGTCAAATGTACTGGCATCCCTGTTTTCAATACTTTAACACCCTCCCCTTGCAAGGACAATGACACTGAGTATTAAAAAAAGAGAGAGATTGGAGAACACTTTGGGAAGGATCTTAGACCGTTCCTCCATATAGAATCTTTCCAGATCCTTGATATCATTTGCACTTATGGACTGCCCTCTTCAATTCAAACCACAGGTTTTCAGTGGGGTTAAAGTTCGGAGACTGAGATGGCCATTGCAAATGTTTGATTTAGTCGAAAATTAACAATTTCTTTGTGGATTTTAAAGTGTGCTTGGGGTTATTGTCTTGCTGGAAGAATCATTTCTGGCCAATTGTCAGCCTCCTAGCAGAGGCAACCAGGTTTTTGGCTAAAATGTCCTGGTACTTGGTAAAGATATTGCTTCCGTTGACCTTAACATGGGCCCCAGGACCAGTGGAAGCAAAATAGCCCCATAACATCAAAGATCCATCACCATATTTTACCGTAGGTATGAGGTACTGTTCTGCGTATGCTTCTGTTTTTCAATGCCAAACCCACATGGCCAAACAGGTCTATTTTCATATCATCTGACCATAGCACTGTTCAGATTACATGAAAGTAGACATCGTTGATCACGCACATCAGCACACATCAAAATCCACAAATAAATTATTAATTGACCAATAAATCAACATTTTGATTCCGGACTTGAACCCCATTGAAACTTATGGTTTGAAAAGATCTAAAGATCTGGAAAGATTCCATATGGGGGAATGGTTTAAGATCCCTCCCAATGTGTTCTCCAATCTCATAAAACATTTTAGAAAAAGGCTCAGTGGCGTTATCCTCACAAGGGTGGGATACTGGAGTACTGATAACAGGGGTGCCAATCATTCTGATCCCTGTTTTTGTTTAATATGACTTATTGAAAAAAATAACTTTCTCTGCACAATTATTGTAGTATAAAATAATACAATTGCATGCAATATATCTCAGTATTTGTATAATTTATTTTATACAATCTTTTTTGCTCATCTTTGTCAAGGGTGCCAATAATTATGGACCTGACTGTAGGTCTAGGTCTAACTTTTCCTGTCCAAAGCATAGAACTACAACACATACATTTTGCATATAGCAAAGACAACACACTGTACGTGCTCCTCGTAGCATTTCCTGATGTTTGCATATGAAAGTGAACAAACACAATCACATCTATTATTTTTCAGAGAAGCCAATTGACTCATTCCCCGCCAGCTCACAGCAGTGACTCAGCAGACTTGCGTAATAAAACTATTTATGATCCAAAGGGTTTGTGTTTGTAATTATCACATATGGGCTTTTACGCGGGGAGTGCAACCACACATATGTTAGACTGCCTTACCCTGCCTTAGCCTCCCTCTAGTCTCTAGTTAATGGTAGCCTACAGCAAAGGCTGTGCTTATTTTTAGGAGCCAGGGGACTGTTGCAGGGGCGGTAAAAACAGAGGGAAATGGTTCAATTTCATCATTCAGATGTAATTTTATTTTATTTTTGCTTAAAGTCGGTTTCCTCTGTTTACTGGGAACTAATCCACTCAGTGATATGGATGGATAAGCATCATATTTGATGGCACACAGTTTGATTGCCCTTTTCCTCTAAGATTGGAAGGGGGAGGGGAGTGAGAGGGAGGGAGGGAGATAAAGAGAACACGGTTAGAGGGAGAGAGGGAATAAAAGAGCAAGGCGATCGGGATGGAGGGCAGAGAAGAAGGGAGCAAAATTGTGAAAGAGGAGTTGCATGCAGGTTCTGATTTTGAAAACTCATCATGGGTGGATCTCATATAGCCAGATAGAAGCTCAATCTCCTCCAGTTAGATGCACCTCCTAGAGATGAAAGTTCACCAAGATCCCATGGGGATGAACGGCTGGGAGGTGGTCAGCTGTTAATTGGAAAGGGATAGAGAGGGAAAGGGAGATAATTGGAAAATGAAAGGAGAGAGGGCAGCAGGGGAAAGAAGAGAAGAGAGTGATTGAGTAACATAAGCTGCAGGGCTGGGGGGAGAGGAAGAAAAGAAAATAAGAGATAATGGGGATAGAGATGAAAAGGAGAGAGGAGAGGTGCAACATAGAGAGAGTGATGAAAATGAGAGAGGATGGGGAGAGAGGAGAGGCACAACATGGAGAGAGATGAAAATGAGAGAGGATGGGGAGAGAGGGGAGGCGCAACATGGAGAGAGAGATGAAAATGAGAGAGGCTGGGGAGAGAGGAGAGGTGCAACATGAAGAGAGAGAGAGGACAACAAGAGTGGATGGGAAGAGAGGAGAGGTGCAACATGAAGAGAGAGAGGAAAACAAGAGTGGATGGGGAGAGAAGAGAGATGCAACATGAAGAGAGAGAGGAAAACGAGTGGATGGGGAGAGAGGAGAGGTGCAACATGAAGAGAGAGAGGAAAACAAGAGTGGATGGGGAGAGAGGAGAGGTGCAACATGAAGAGAGAGAGGAAAACAAGAGTGGAGGGGTAGAGAGGAGGGGTGCAACATGAAGAGAGAGAGGAAAACGAGAGAGGCTGGGGAGAGAGGAGAGGTGCAACATGGAGAGAGATGAAAATGAGAGAGGCTGGGGAGAGAGGAGAGGTGCAACATGAAGAGAGAGAGGAAAATGAGAGAGGTTGGGGAGAGAGGAGAGGCGCAACATGAAGAGAGAGAGGAAAACGAGAGAGGCTGGGGAGAGAGGAGAGGTGCAACATGAAGAGAGAGAGGCTGGGGAGAGAGGAGAGTTGCAACATGAAGAGAGAGAGGAAAACGAGAGAGGCTGGGGAGAGAGGAGAGGTGCAACATGAAGAGAGAGGAAAACAAAAGTGGATGGGGAGAGAGGAGAGGCGCAACATGAGAGAGAGAGAGGCTGGGGAGAGAGGAGAGGTGCAACATGAAGAGAGAGAGGAAAACAAGAGTGGATGGGGAGAGAGGAGAGGTGCAACATGAAGAGAGAGAGGAAAACAAGAGTGGATGGGGAGAGAGGAGAGGTGCAACATGAAGAGAGAGAGGAAAACGAGAGAGGCTGGGGAGAGAGGAGAGGTGCAACATGAAGAGAGAGAGGAAAACAAGAGTGGATGGGGAGAGAGGAGAGGTGCAACATGAAGAGTGGGGAGAACAAGAGGAAAAAGGAAGAGGGAGGAGGTGGTAATCCTTCCTCACTATAGATGACATCATTCTGAGAATGCACATGTGCACATGTGGCCTCTGGATGTGGTTGCACCGGCACGCAAGGCGGTCGCTTCCGATCCAGACACTCGTGTTGTGTTTTCCTAGCTGGTGACGCCGTGGTCACAACGCGGTCACAGGGTTGGTTATGAAGTGGTCGCCATGGTATCCACTCCTGAAGCAAGCAGCTCATTAATGACAGGACTGACTGTGTTGCCTGTCTATGGAAACATATACCTCCATATGTATGACATATGTGTTCTTTTAGTTGCTGTTTAATGACTATGTTGTTATCTTAACCCATTAAGTGAATGCCTGTACGTGTGTGTATGTGTGTACGTTTGTATGTGTACTTGTATGTGTCACTGTGTGTTTGTATGTGTGTAGGTGTGTGTGTGTGTGTGTTTGTATGTGTGTATGTGTGTTTCTAATCATGTATATGTGGTTGTATGTGTGTATGTGTGTTTGTATGTGTGTATGTGTGTATGTATGTGTGTTTGTATATGTGTATGTGTGTTTGTATGTGTGTATGTGTGTATGTATGTGTGTTTGTATATGTGTATGTGTGTGTGTGTGTTTGTATGTGTGTATGTGTGTTTCTAATCATGTATATGTGGTTGTATGTGTGTATGTGTGTTTGTATGTGTGTATGTGTGTATGTATGTGTGTTTGTATATGTGTATGTGTGTTTGTATGTGCATGTATGTGTGTATGTGTGTTTGTAGGTGCGTGTGCGTGTATGTGTGTTTGTATGTGCATGTATGTGTGTTTGTATGTGCGTGTATTTGTATGTGTGTTTGTATGTGTGTATGTATATGTGTATGTGTGTTTGTATGTGCATGTATGTGTGTATGTGTGTTTGAATGTGTGTGTGTGTTTGTATGCGTGTATGTGTGTTTGTATGTCTGTGTATGTGTGTGTGTTTCCAGCTGTGTACGTGTGTTTGCTACTCCTCTCACAATTTTGCTCCTGTATGTGCGTGTACAGTATGTGCGTGTGCATGTATGTGTGTTTGTATGTGCATGTATGTGTGTTTGTATGTGCGTGTATGTGTGTTTGTATGCGTGTTTGTATGTATGTATGTGTGTGTATGTGTGCTTGTATGTGTGTATGTGTGTGTGTGTATGTGTGTTTGTTTGTGTGTATGTGCTTGTGTGCGCTTAATGTAGATAATGTTGCCACTACGAAACGTTTCTATCTTATTAATGTAGATAATGTTGCCACTACGAAATGTTCGTGTCTTAATGTAGATAATGTTGACATTATGAAACGTTTCTATTTTAATGTAGAGAATGTTGCCACTATGAAATGTTTCTATCTTAATGTAGATAATGTTGACATTATGAAACGTTTCTATCTTAATGTAGATAATGTTGCCACTATGAAACATTTCTATCTTAATGTAGATAATGTTGTCACGATGAAAAGTTTCTATCTTCAATGAAGTTCTAATCTGATTAAAGTTGATCTTTATCTCTGCATCTTTTCCCTTCCCTCTCTCTTTTCTCTTTGATTTCCTTTGTCTCTCTCTGTGGGACTTTGAACAACCCCCCTGTGCTTTGTTGTTTGCGGGGAGAAATAGAGGTCAAGAGGGAAAATTAAATTAGACTCATTTGATCATGGTGGAGAAGGAGATCTCTCTCATTAAAGTGTTGAGATCACCGCTGTGAAGTCATTAGGGCCACATTTACCCAATGTTAGCTCTGGACCTGAGGAGCCATGCAGCATTTCAACCTCATTTAGAGGAAAAAGGAATGATGGACAGGGAGAGAGGAAGGGAGAGAGTGTATGACACCTAACTGCATCACTTTGGGGAAATGTAGCTATAAACCCCAAGAAAATCTATGTAAATGTGACTTTTGGAAACTTATGGACATATGTTTTAGAAGGAATATACTGTATCTATTTTTCTAAACCTGAATAATGTCAATCTAGATAGAAATGCCAGCAGACAGACAGATAGGCAGAAGATTGATGAAAATAGAGATTGATACAATAGGATGTTTTAATCATAACTATAGCCTACTTTTACCTGACCTCCCTACAGGCTGTACTCAATAACCCTGGTAGGATAAACACATAACCGACCTTCTGTTTCCTGCCACTCAGGAACTGTACAGGTTCCTCTGAGTCAACAGACAGAGTTAATGTCTTCATGTCCACACCCTGCCTCACACACACACACACACACACACACACACACACACACACATACACGTCTCATGATTTCTGAAGTAATGCGTTTTGATGTCCGTCTAAATGCCTGAGTGAAACGTGTGCACTCGAGGGCTGGTAGCGTATGGGGTCCTTCAGAAGTGATTAGAGTCAGTTGGGTGGACGGAGGTGAACAGGGGGAGGGGAGTAGGGGGACCCACATCCCCAGGTACGGGAAGCAGCTGAGGCGTCACTCATTGGGTCCTGTCCCCCGCTCCGGAGAGGCTCGGGCGTATCCGAGTGGCTCTGAGGAAATCATACACCCTGTCAGTTGCTATTGAGCCTCAGATGCAGCCAGGGTCAGCCAACGTTTGCTAAGAAAGAGAAATGAGAAGGAGAGTTTTGGGCAGTGATGAAGTGGCTGGCTAAATCAAGTTTTATCCAAGACAGTGAGTGGATTGTAGGAATCTGTTTGACAGCCTTG
Source organism: Oncorhynchus tshawytscha (assembly GCF_018296145.1). NCBI lineage: Eukaryota > Metazoa > Chordata > Actinopteri > Salmoniformes > Salmonidae > Oncorhynchus > Oncorhynchus tshawytscha. The sequence continues at coordinate 67,919,762 of NC_056432.1, forward strand.
ACATAAGTAGCAGGTTTGATCCTGCTTTATTTTTCTAGTAGCCAGACATTTTTTACCTTTAATGCCAATTCCCTGCATCCAGCGTAGATGTAAAAACAGATGTAGGATCTTAATTTGAGCCATTTTGCTACATCAGGAAAATAATCCTGCAGCAACAGGAAATGTGAATTAATGTGTGGATTATAATTTGATTACCCCTGCGACAGGGTAATCAAATTAAGATTCTACACCTGTAGCTCTGGCTAAGCTCTCTTTGAGTTCCCCCAGACACCCATCTGCTCCACACGTCAACCTGAGTAGGACTTATCTGAACAAAAGGGGCCGATAAGAGGAATCAGACTGGGCTATTTAGACAGGCATAGCACTCAGCTCTGCTCAGCACGGATGTAAACCACCATTATAGGCCCTTGAACTGCACTCTGTTAGATAGACTGCGACAACATGAAGACATGGATCGATACAGACTGATACACACATTCTGAACTGACAGCTTCAAGCACTGTTTACCAGTTTGACAGCTAGAAAGGAGTTTAGGGAAATAGGTTTGTGTGTGTGTGTGTGTGTGTGTGTGTGTGTGTGTGTGTGTGTGTGTGTGTGTGTGTGTGTGTGTGTGTGTGTGTGTGTGTGTGTGTGTGTGTGTGAGGTAGAATGTGTGTGTTGGACAGGGTTGGGGTCAATTCCCTTTAAATTCCACTCAATTCAGAAAGTACACCAAAATTGAAAAGCATTGAAGATAATTAAAATAGGAATGTCTGTGTACTTCCTGAATTAACAGGAATTTAAAGAGATTTTAGACTAACCCTGGTGTTGGCACATGTCTAATGTTGCTTCTCAAAATGCAATCAGTCATAGCCTTGGAGGAAGCAACATTGTCTTCCGCAGGATGAGACTTCCATTTCAAATCCATTACCCGTCACACATTTGCTAACTGTAGCTTTACAGATGACTTCATAATCATTTGTAACACATTGTCAAAACTTTTTCAGAGCATAAGCAATGATGAAATATTTTCACTATTTAAACGCCATTTCCTGCTTTCTAAGACAAGGCCAGAATTGAAAAAATAATTGTTATATATAAAAGACAAATATTATTTTAACAGTGTTCGTACCAATCCAGATTACATTTTCATAGGACAACTCAGCTGACTCATATAACCTGAACACATTGCAAAGGTTGTGTTCAAAATAGCTATGAGCCTTTCCTTAATTTTACCCAAGATGTTGCTTTATCAGTTTGTGACAGAATATGAGTGGCTGCTTGTTCCAGTTTTGTTTATAACCTTTAGAAACACTGTTGTAGACATGAGGCCCAGGGTTTAGAAAGGTCAAGGGAGACTGTGTGCTTCTGTGTGAATGTCACATTAACATATGCACTTCTCTAACCTCTCTGACACACACACTCTGGTGTAACCTTCCTTGACACACAGCAGGCTACGAATTGAAAAGAATAACATGAGTTGTTTTTGATTTTGCTGCAAAAAGGGTCTAGCCAGGATCCAGCTTAAATAATAAAAATGCACTGTCAAAAGATCTGGCCAAGTGGGTACATGTAAAAGGAACACAATGGGTCATAGCACCTACCCTTGGGGGATGCCTCTGATCTTGCCTCACCAAGGGTTCACAGTTTCTAAATGGCATCAAGCAATTTTGGGATCTGTGTTGAAGCGTATCTAAAGCAGATCAGCAACAATGAAATGCCCAAATACAATTACAGAACTTCTGATCATTTCCTTGCCTTTGTACCTGACCACCTTTTGGACCACCTTGTGCAAAACTTTAAACATACACTGAGTGTACATACACTGACTGTACAAAACATTATGGACTGCTCTTTCCATGACATAGACTGACCAGGGGAATCCAGGTGAAAGACATGATCCATGATTGATGTCACTTGTTAAATCCACTTCAATCAGTGTAGATGAAGAGCAGGAGACAGATTAGATAAGGATTTTTAAGCCTTGAGACAATTGAGACTGTACATGTGTGCTATTCAGAGGGTGAATGGGAAAGAATAAATATTTAAGTGCCTTTGAACAGGGTATGGTAGTAGGTGCCAGGTTTGTGTGAAAAACTGCAATGCTGCTGGGTTTTTCAATGCTCAACAGTTTCCCGTTTTATCAATAATGGTCCACCACCCAAAGGATCCCCAGCCAACTTGACACAACTGTGGCAAGCTTTTGGAGTCAACATGAACCAGCATCCCTGTGGAACCTTGTAGGATCTATGCCCTGATGAATTGAGGCTGTTTTGAGGGCAAAATAATATTAGGAAGGTGGCCTTAATGTTTTGTACACTCAGTGTAAATGTTATCAATGAATACAACATTCACTGATAAGTGTTTCATTAACAGAATATGAACACATTGTTTTTATCAGAAGAGAAGTGTTTGAAATTGTGTTCACTGTTTCTGGTCATCAGTAAATACTACTTCCCCATCATTAGGTGTGCCGACGATGCAATGGATTTAGGCCTGACCACCGATGAGGAGAGGGAGGAGGTCAGAGACCTGGTAGTGTACTACCAGCACAATAACGTCAGCAAGACAAAAGAGCTGATCGCGGACTACAGGAAACGGAGAGCCGAGCACACCCCCATTCACATCGAAGGGGCTGTAGTGGAGCGGTTTGAGAGCTTCAAGTTCCTCGGTGACCACATCACTTAGGATCCACAGTATACTTTTCTAAAACTCCAGCCATCCAAGACATGGACTGTACTCTCTGCTACCACATGGCAAGCAGTACCAGAGCACCAAGTCTGGGACCAAAAGTCTCCTGAACAGCTTCTACCCCTAAGCCATAAGACTGCTGAACAGTTTATAAAATGGCTACACAGACTATTTGCATTGACCCCCCTTTTTGGGGGCACTGCCTCAGCACACACACACACACACACACACACACACACACACACACACACACACACACACACACACACACACACACACACACACACACACACACACACAAACATATTGACATTGTGTTACTGTATATATATATATTTTTTGTAAATGTTTGTATTTTTAACTCTGTATTGTTGGGAAAGGGCATCTAAGTAAGCATTTCACAGTAAAGGCTACACCTGGATTGTGCTATTGTACTATTTTTGTACAATATTGCAGACATGCAGAGAATGAAGTTGGGTTACTTTTAAGTCATCATCTCCAACCTTGTGACTTTCCATTATAGAGTTTTGCTTTGGGTGTGGATTTAGGCCTATAAATTCATATCAGTTGTGTTCCTTTATTGTAGTCACCTTTCCTTATGTCTGTTGTGGATTGTGTTTCTGTGGGCCAATAGAAAATCTACAAAACTATTAGCAAACCAACCAATGCATTGAATACATGGAATCGGATTAGGATGATACCGATGAATGAATCCTGCACACAATGTGCTTATTTTTTATTACATTTTTCATCAGGGATAATTAGATTGTATGTGTATGAAATTGTTTGGTGAAATATGCATAAAAGGAGAGTAATTGCCCATAATTCTACTGAGATTTTTTAAAGACATAGTAACTTTCTATTTGTACTCAAGAGATTATGGTTGAGACTTTTTGCAGGAAATCATGTTCTTTTGATGAATGTAATTGCAATTTTGACTGTATATGTCACATCCTGACCATAGAGAGCCTTGTTTCTCTATAGTGGAGTAGGTCAAAGCGTGACTATGGGGTAGTCTAGTTTAATAATTGTATGTGGGGTCTAGTTCAAAATTTCTATGTTGTTGATTTGTATGATTCCCAATTAGAGACAGCTGGTAATCGTTGTCTCTAATTGGGGATCATATTTAAGTAGTTGTTTTTCCCACCTGTGTTTGTGGGATATTGTTTTGAGTTTTGTGCATGTGCACCACATAGTCATGTTTCGTTGTTAGTCTATTCATTTAAGTTTCACCTTATTATAAATATGTGGAACTCAACATCCGCTGCGCCGTGGTCCATCTCTACACACGATCGTGACAGAATATCCCACCAGTCAAGGACCAAGCAGCGGGCAACAATGGGGAAAATAAGTTGGACATGGGAGGAAATAATGGAATGACAGGAGATCCTTCCTTGGCAAGAGCGGCAGATGGAAGGTTATGATGGAGGATGGCGACGACGCCGGGGTTCGCGACCACAGAAAGCCCAAGGACAACCCCAATTTTTTTGGGGGGGGAGGGAGCACAAGGGGTGGCCGGTCGGGCCAAGGAGAATGCCAGAGCCCGAATGGCAAACTCTGGAGGAGCGTGTCATCAGACCACGACCACAGAAACCCCACGATTTTTTTTGGGTGGGGCAGATGGAGTTGGCGGATGGAGTTGGCGGCTGAGCCCCGGGAAGAGCCAGAGACTGTTAAGGAGGCAATGGAGAAGATGTGAGGGAAAGAGATGAGAGAGATGTTGTGCAAGTGTGTTCTGCTCAACATCCGACCAGAGGATCCGGTTCGCAGGCTGGTGCAACCTGTACCGGCTCCAAGCTTCTGACCTTCAGTGTGCCTCCCCAGTCTGGTAAGTTCTGTGTTTCCTCCTCGCACTCGCCCTGAAGTGCGTGTCCCCAGTCTGGCACGTCCTGTGCTTCCTCCCCGCATTCGCCCTGAAGTGCGTGTCACCAGTCCAGTGCCAACTGTACCGGCCCCACGCATCAGGCTTCCAGTGTGCCTCCCCAGTCCGGTACGTCCTGTGCCTCCTCCCCGCACTCCCCTGAAGTACGTGTCACCAGTCTGGTGCCACCTGTACCGGCCCCACGCATCAGGCCTCCAGTGCGCATTCACAGTCCAGAGCTTCCAGCGACGGTCCCCAGTCCGGAGCTTCCGGTGACGGTCCACAGTCCGGAACCTCCTGCAACGGTCCACAGTCCGGAACCTCCTGCGACGGTCCACAGTCTGGAACCTCTTGCGACAGTCCACAGTCCGGAACCTCCTGCAATGGTCCATGTTCCGGAACCTACAGCGAGGGTCAAGGGTCCAGAGCTTCCAGGCAAGGCGTCCAGTCCAGCTCCAGGGCAGGAGTCATCCTCTGTGCCGGTGCCCAGTCCAGGCACGGCATCCAGTCCAGCTCCAGGGCCGGAGCCTTCCTCTGTGCCGGTGTCCAGCCCAAGCACGGTGTCCAGTCCAGCTCCATAGCAATAGACCTCCTCTGCGCCGGTGTCCAGTCCGGGCGCGGTGTTCAACACAGCTCCATGGTGGGAGCCTTCTTCTGCGTCGATGCCTAGTTTAGGCATGGCGTCCAACCCAGCTCCAGGGCCGGAGCCCTTGTCTGCGCCGATGCCCAGTCCAGGCATGGCGTTCAGCCCGGCACGATGGCCAGATCCGGGGTCTGGGCGGGGGCTATGACCCGCACCGGAGCCGCCACCGACACTAGTCACACCCCCTAACCCTCCCATTTGGTTTCAGGTCTCGTGGCCAGAGTCCGCTCCATTGGGGGAGGGGGGTACTGTCACGTCCTGAACATAGAGAGCCTTGTTTCTCTATTGTGGAGTAGGTCATGGTGTAACAAGACTATGGGGTAGTCTAGTTTAACATTTCTATGTGGGGTCTAGTTAAATGTTTCTATGTTGGTGATTTGTATGATTCCCAATTAGTGGCAGCTGGTAATCGTTGTCTCTAATTGGGGATCATATTTAAGTAGTTGTTTTTCCCACCTGTGTTTGTGGGATATTGTTTTGTGCATGTGCACCACGTAGTCACATTTTGTTGTTAGTCTATTAATTTATTGTTCTTTTTTTTCTTCTAAGTTTCACCTTTTTATAAATATGTGGAACTCAACATCCGCTGCGCCTTGGTCCGTCTCTACACATGATCGTGACAGTATAAAATAGTTTTGATGAATGTATTTATGTTTTGAGAAGGCAACTACACTTTGAAAACGCATTTACTGTTTTGCAAAAGGCCACAGAGTTCTGTGTACTGTGGACACTTGAAAATCGACAACATTGTTCCAATAATTTTTGTACACGATTAAGAAAAACTGTAACTTAGTGACACAGATCACATCAGTCCCTTATAACACTGTTACCCAGATTGATCTAACAGTATGTCATTATACACAATCTACTGCACATACTACACCGTCACCACTCATCAGTCCTAATGCACTTGTTCACAATGTCAACCATTTTGTTTACAACCCCCTCCAAGCAACTCTGACCTTTTCCCCACAAATGGGCCTTCCCCTCGGTTGATGACCTTTCGCTGGGAAGGCGAGTTTGTTAACGTGAAGACGCACTCGTGTTTTCCCTTCCTGAATGTCATGCCTGGGGGCGCAACAGTGCTCTGTAGCTCATCTACAGGCATCTCACTTTATCACCATTCAAGCTGTTATGCTGTTATTAAAACAGTAGCTAAATGTGCACAAAAAAGGCCTGATAGAATGAGGTCATGTCAGATTAATGTAAGAGAAATGTTGCTTGAAAAGATGTGCACATTTATCGAAGACCTAATTTCAACATGAATAAGGGAATGATGTCACAAAGGTCAGTGATACAGTCTCTTTTCTTCCCACACACTCGAAGAACACACACAGCACATGCATATTCATATGCGTACACTACACTCGCATGAGCACACACACACACACACACACAGCGTGATGGAGTGCTGACTGCAAACTTGTTTTTATGCACATATACTGGACGTACTGCTGGGTAAATAAGGAGTTACACAGAACTGAGAAGAAAATCTGTCATATAGCGTAAATGCTTAAGCATACAAGTACTGTTTTGGGCTATGCAAGTTATTATGCTTATCTCCACATGTATCCACACAAATAAAAGTAAAAAACCATGGTGTGTGTTATAGCTGAGACATCTCTCGAGCCCGAAGGCTGGCTTATATTGCACAAGGACAATACCACAACGCTATCTAAAGAAAATCCAATTACACAGTTGGAGATTTTCAGTCTGTCACACCCTGATCTGTTTCACCTGTCTTTGTGATTGTCTTCATCCCCCTCCAGGTGTCGCACATCTTCCCCATTATCCTTTAGGTATTTATACCTGTGTTTTCTGTCTGTCTAAGCCAGTTCGTCTTGTTTATCACAGCCAACCAGCATTTTGTCTCAGCTCCTGCTTTTCCCCAGTCTCTCTTTTTCTCGCCCTCCTGGTTTTGACCTTTTCCTGTCCTGTCTCTGAGCCCACCTGCCTCACCACTGCCTGCCCCTGACCCTGAGCCTGCCTGCCATCCTGTACCTTTGCTCTACCTCTGGATTACCGACCTCTGCCTGAACTGACCCTGAGCCTGCCTGCCGTCCTGGACCTTTCCCCCACTTCTCTGGACTATTGACCCCTGCCTGCCTTGACCTGTCTATTTGCCTGTCCCATTTGGGATTATTCAACTATTGGTTATCCAACTTGGTCTGCAGCTGGGACTTACATTCATATCTGATACAGTCAGTATAACATTTATATTCTAAAAGCAATCCCTAGCACTCATACATGCGTCATAGTAAAACGTCTGTCATTTCAATGTTACATTTACTCAGATTCAATTTAAAGTCAAGGTTCATTCACAGAGAGATATAAATACAGAAAAACCCACCGGAATATGACATGCACACTGGGCTTTGTTACATTATATGCTATGGTTGGCCATGGGACTTTTGTAATGCTGGAGGGACACAATGTAATGCTGGCTCTCTCCTTTTGCCTTTGTGCAGGTGAGCTGCGTTCCTTATGGGCTCTTTATGAATTCTTTGACATTTGAGGCAAAACACCCACAGCCACTTGGGCTCTGGATGCAGGGCCGAGAGAGAGAGAGAGAGAGAGAGAGAGAGAGAGAGAGAGAGAGAGAGAGAGAGAGAGAGAGAGAGAGAGAGAGAGAGAGAGAGAGAGAGAGAGAGAGAGAGAGAGAGAGAGAGAGAGAGAGAGAGAGAGAGAGAGAGAGAGAGAGAATGCAGTATAGAGACTTGAAGAAGATGTTTTACTTTTCAAACCAGAAATATATTGATTTATTATAGATTTCCAATGACGCAAAGAAAACCTCATATATTTACATTCCGGATTACAGAGAATTTGTGGCTCAAGAAAGGCAGGTAATCCGCCAACCTCTTCATTAATACTATCATAATGGGCCCATGGGATGTGTTTCCACCCTGCGGTCAGAACCCATTGAGTGAGACGGGTGTGTGGGAGGGAAAGCTACACCGCTGTCCTCACCTGAGTAATGTGTCTACCGCTGGGAGTTAATGTAGTGTGTGTGTGTGTGTGTGCCAATGGGAGTTAATGTGGCATTTGTGTATGGGGGTGAATATTTGCTGTGTTTTTGCAAGTAAACATACTGTATATTGACTCCAGTTGCATCTGCCTCCCCCGTTTTCCTGGTGTGGCTGGGATTTTACTTTTCTGAGTTTCTCAGTTCAGGTGGTACTGAAATAATGCATGGACATTGCCTTCAATATAAACAGAATTCATGTTTAGAATATCTCCTTTCCAATAAACATTCCCAGGTGGTGCAATGCGAGGACCACATCCAGCACAATACCACTACCATCCTTGCAGTCTTTCCTGAAGCGAGCCTCTAAGGCGGCTGACTAAATCAGTATGCTGAGCATGTGTACCCAGACCAAGACGAGCGGTCACATCATTTGAACCTTAACTCATATCTCACGCTATGCCTTGTTTATAGTTCTGGTGAACTGGAGAGAGCGAAACACGACTCCTAGTCTTCCTCTCAAGACTGTCATGACCGGGAGAAGGAAGATGAGGGGTGGATGGCTGATTTCTTGTTACTCGCTGACAAGGAGCTGTGGTGTAATGGAGGGCTAAAAGCCCAGTAATTGCATCTTTCTGAGCATCTTTTGACCTCAGAACAGCTTCAATTCGTGGGGGCATGGTCTCTACAAGGTGTCAAAAGCGTTCCACAGGGGTGCTGTCCCATGTTGACTCCAATGCTTCCCACAGTTGTGTCAAGTTGGCTGGATGTCCTTTGGGTGGTGGACCATTCTTGATACACACAGAAAACTGTTGAGTGTGAAAAACCCAGCAGCGTTGGGTCAGTCTATGTAATGGAAAGCAGATGTTCATAATGCTTTGTATAGTCAGTATATATACACTCACCTCATTACAGTCAGTATAGAAACTGTGGGAAGATCACAATTGCATACTTCTCATGTCCTCCCTCCTCTCTCCTTCTCAAATCCCATTGGATGAGAAAACCAGAGGTCCCGCCCCTCTAACCTTCTCCTCCAATGGGTTTTGAGAAGGAAATGATTAGAGGGGACACAAGGAGAATGCAATTGAGATCTTCCCACAGGGAATGAGAGAGAGAGGGAGGAGAGAGGGATATAGAGAAAAAGTGGAAAGAGGGAGGAGGGAGAGAGAACAGAAGTTAGAGAGTGATACGAAGTGAGGGAAAATATAGGCTGGGGAGTAAGAGAGAAAAGAAGAATGGAGAGAGCAGGCTAGAGGGAGGGGATAAGAGAGCAAGCGACAAATTACATGTTTCAAAATAGTTAATTGCAGATGTAGCTATTCTGTTGGATTTTTGTTCTTATGCAATGATGAGAATACACTGTGCTTTTCACAATGCACTTGTGTAATGCCTACTGGGAACCAAGATGCAAGGTAGTGCAAGGCAGTGTTCTACAAGCCCACTTTCAATCGTTTCCTCCTCCCCCTCCTCTCTTCATTACTTTGACATTCTCTTTGCTTGCTCTATCACCTTTCCTTCCTTCCTCTTGCTTCCTTCCCTCTCTTCCTCCAACCTTCCCCTCACCACACTCTCCTCTCTCCCCCCTTTACTCCCCCTTCCTTCCCCCTTTCCTCCTTCCCTCTCTCCTCTGCAGCGTTAGCTCCATGATGGATGATGGCTGGTGTCTCTGGCCATCGTCCGGGGAAGTGGTCATGGGTAAGTATTTCAGGGTCATGGCCACAATGAGGTCTTGCCGTCTGCTAGAATAGCGTGGCGCCGAGGGAGCTCCAGCGTAATTAGCCAAGCTTGGAGCCGCATATCCCTGTTATTGGTCGACTGTGACTTATAACTGTGCCAAGGGCCAGCTGTAAGACTTTGATGCTGCGCTAGCCCAGCTGCGCTAGCCCAGGATGCCTGTGTCTGTACCATTAGCAGACTGTGCGGACTTCCAATGCTAATAGCTAGGTGTGCCAATACTCTGCATACTAATAGCCAATTCTTGTGATGGGACTGTACATGCTATTAGCAAGGTGTGCACATTAGCCATGGAAAACCATACCTCTACCCATACTCTTGTTTTAATATATGCATTGAACCTGCATTGCAAGTTGTCCAGAATTAAGTTAAATTATTCCTCTACCACTGCTTGCCAACGCTTAACGTATGGGTATGCACTCCACATAAAGGGAGAGTCAAACTAACATGTCTCCTATCCTCTGTCCACATCCAGGTGGATTTACATTGTGCTTCCTAATAGTAATAGTCATGTAATCTCTACCTCTGTCTTTCCCAAGTATTCTCATTATTGTATAATGATATCCACCAGTCCTTAGTGTCTCAGACCCAGCCCTTATTGAAGCAGTTTAGCACTAAGTCCATCAATATCCCTGTGCTTTTGGGTCTGGTTTTGAACAAGGTGCTCAGGGAGATCTGTGTGAGCCTAGTTAAAAGTGGGGACGTCTCCTCCCTGGACAAGTCTAAGCCCCAGTCTCTGTGAGCTGTAATCCCCAGCCAGGGCAAGCAGGCAGTAGAGAAGGGTGGAATGGGTCCTACAGGAACCTTTATCCAGTGGAGAGGGATGGAATGGGTCCTACGGGAACCTTTATCCATTGGAGAGGGGTAGAATGGGTCCTATAGGAACCTTTATCCAGTGGAGAGGGGTAGAACGGGTCATACAGGAACCTTTATCAGGGCAGGTGTGGCGTTCCGCAGCTCAGTAGTCATGTAAAGAACATGGATCGGATCACCTCCACTCCCATGTGTGTCCAAAGTAAGATGGCTGAACATAGTGGATGAGAGCTGGGGAAACATTTATGGATAAAGCAGAACCAGTGCAGCAGACCAGACCATTCAAATCAAATCAAATCAAATTTTATTTGTCACATACACATGGTTAGCAGATGTTAATGCGAGTGTAGCGAAATGCTTGTGCTTCTAGTTCCGACAATGCAGTAATAACGAGCAAGTAATCTAACTAACAATTCCAAAAAATGATGTAGTAGTAGGTAGGCCTTGGAATGCATTATGCATGACTTTGTGCCCAGCAGTACCACAGAAGGTACTCAACATCTCAAGTTTTTTTTCTTGAGTGGGTTGGATATGTTAACTATAGTGACAAACTGAAAAGCTAGACATGGTATTTGAAACAATGTAAATGCTGTACACTCAATGCTTGATGTTAACTTTTTTAGAGATGACTAGAACATTCAGGAGAAAGACAGCGCAACGCAGAGGGTGAAATTCACTGTCACAGATTGACAACATTTCCATCTCCAGACTAAATCTCTCTTGTTCCAGCGCGAACCGGGTAATGGTGAAATCCTCTCCCATTCCCACATGGGGCTAAAGAGGTGACGCTCTTTAAACACTATCAATCAGCCATGGTTGGTGGAAAGCGGACGATTAGCTGGGGATACATTTAGTGGCAATAACGTCTCATAGCAGTTCAGGCTCGCACAGGAATCTGATTTGTATGGTGACATTATCCTGCAGCTTTACGTTCCACACTGAGCTGCAGCTGGGGTTCTATATATGGCACTCAACATTCTGCTCCTGTTCCTTCCTCAGCTAATTGAAATAATTATAAAGAAAGTTCAAGTTTTCATTGGATTTGTTAGTGTATTCCACCCCGGCTCTGAAAGAATGATTCCAATCATGAAGGCTATTTTCTGTAGGGGAGGGGGGAAAGGGATGTAAGACCCATTGAGGCTGAAAACCTCTTTTGCGAGGGTGAACATTTGATCAAATCTGTCAGCCTTTCCTCTCCTACTTGGACGAGTCGGCGCTGTGAATTTGTTTTGTATGTCGTGTTTTGTATTATTTGTTCTGCACCCAGAACTCTGGGTCTTGTTGTTCCTGTATGCTCTTTTATGTTTAGATAAGAATTGTATACCTGTCTTGTATACCTATACACCATTCTTGTGTGTGTTTAATAAAAAATATTTGAAACACGAAAATATTTGAAACGCGAGGGTGACCTGACAAGAAGGCAAAACAGGGAAATAGCAGTGTATATGCATCAGATCTGGTGAAATACATGTATGCATTTAAAGTATGTATTTCCTGAGATTGTCACCTGATTCAGAATGATATCTGAAAGAAAAGAATCAAATTCAGATACATGATGTATTATTGGCCTATGTAATATTTAGTCTGACCCTGCCCAGCACACAATTGAATATTGTATATGTCTCATATACACAGGACACAGTGGGATGGGTTAATTTAAACGTGATTTGGTTCAGTGATACCACTTGAGGTAACACGAGGATGATAGAACCATGTCAGAACTGTAAAACAAAAAAACACATTCTCTTTCTGACTGAACAATGACGAGATAAAGTTGAAACAGGAAGGATAAGAGAGGTTACATCTGTTGTGTTTTTCATGCAGGATATAATGAAAGGAAGTCATATCAAGCGATGGACTGAATGTTGATATGATCATTATTGTACTTGATGTGTATGAGGCTGAGATGAGGCCGTGAGGGAAGTACTTAAACAGAAGAATAGCAATCCATCACTCTCCATAAACCCTGAAAAAAGTTATTTAAGTGAACAACTCCTTACTCACTTACCTACTCTACTATAGAGGAATTGGTAAAGTGATTGCTAGCTAACTGTAGACAACTGTAGCTATCAACAGAAGCTAACCATCTTGGCAAAGTGTGGGGGGAACAATTTAGTTATTTACCCATTAGTTAGCTGTGCACCACTCTTTGCCAGCAAAACAAAGGCTATCTTCAAAACAGCCAAGATGTTTCCAGTTTTGTTTACATTATTGCGATTTGTGTCTCCACCCTCCAAGCGTACTACAAAAAGCTTGGCTCTGCAATAACAAATACACATGCAAACCCTCTCTGAGATAAAAGCGGAGGTAGAAAGCAGGCATTACAGCCATGAACCTGGAGTGCCAAACAGTCATTTTTAATTAACACAGGCATCACTTTGAGTGAGATAATGTTGATGCGCTTTCTCTCTGAACAGGCTTTTGAGAAGGTCAGCCCAATCAGTTCAATAATACACAGAACAGAGTTCCCTTTTAATACAGGAGCAATTATGAAAGTGGGTGGTAAGTGTGGGTGAGGCCTCCCGGGTGGCGCAGTGGTCTAGGGCACTGCATCGCAGTGCTAGCTGTGCCACCAGAGACTCTGGGTTCGCACCCAGGCTCTGTTGCAGCCGGACACGACCGAGAGGTCCATGGGGCGACGCACAATTGGCCTAGCGTCGTTCGGGTTAGGGAGGGTTTGGCCGGTGGGGATATCCTTGTCTCATTGCACACTAGCGACTCCTGTGGCGGGCAGGTCGCCAGGTGCACGGTGTTTCCTCCGACATATTGGTGCGGCTGGCATCCGGGTTGGATGCGCGCTGTGTTAAGAAGCAGTGCGGCTTGGTTGGGTTGTGTTTCGGAGGACGCATGGCTTTCGACCTTCGTCTCTCCAGAGCCCGTACGGGAGTTGTAGCGACGAGACAAGATAGTAACTACTAACAATTGGATATCACGAAATTGGGGAGAAAATGGGCAAAATTCAAAATAAATAAAAAAGTGTGGGTGCATAAAGGCCAGAGAACTACAGGATCTGTGCCCCTGTTCTGTCTCCTCACCCCTCCCCTCCCCTCTTCTCCATTCCCCTCTTCCGGTGAAGTGTTGGAATCAGGGCACTGGGGTCAGGTAGATTGCCCTGTGACAGACAGAGGGTGGCCAGGCCTCTGGCTAATTGAAGCCTAATGTCTTCCTATGTCAAAGACCGCTCACACAGCATATGTCTCTGACGAGTTCCTTGGCCAAAATAATGAGCACTGCCCAGGTTAATGAGGTTTGGGCCCATTTGATGAGCGGCTCTGCTGAAATCAGCAGGATATCATCTAAATATGTAGCAGGCCTGCTCAATGTGGAGAGCGGTGTGAGTGGTCTGAAACCAGCAACCTCTCACACAGAGATTCATTCGAAGAATGTGTGAGATAAGGAGATGTTAGGTGGCGGGGGTTGTTGTGTGGTGCTTTTCCCAAACACACACACCTGCAGGAAGGAAAGCACATACACACACACACACCTCTCTCTCTCATTCTCATTCCTTTCTCATTCTTCATCTTCTCTGGTTTCCTTTTATCCTTACCCTCTCCTCCGTTCCCCATCGGCTGAGATGATGAGAGGTAGTAAGTACAGGCTTTGGGTGTGTGTTGACACACGGACCTTCATGCTCTCCGCCTCGCTGCTTCTGTAATTACATTCCTTATCTCATGGTAGAGCCACACAATTTCCCACCACCACCACCGTCGCTCCAATATTACATTGGGCCCATCTCAAGAACACGTAAATAATGAATTCCAAATAGACACATTGTCAATTATTTTCCTATCTCACTTAAAATAGGTCCTGTGACAACAGCTCATATAAAAAGAGAAACAGAAAGTAATCAACATCCATCTAGAGTGTGAGAGGTAGGGTTTTTCTTTATGTTGTATGCATTGGAGTGGGGAACAAGTTTTGGATCTAGGTCTACTAGACTTGAGTGTCTTACCCAAATCTCAGCATTACATCTCTTACTATTATCTCTCTGTGGTGCTCATCAACATCATCTGCACAACAATTTGACATTTCGCTCAACGCTCAGCACCAACTGACACACCCTGGCATAATTGTGTTTATTACGGCTGAAGCTTCACCATGCACTCCAAAAGTCCAACTGGAGGGGATGTTTTTGAAGAGACACTATCCTCTCCTGAAGTGCAGACACAGACGTACCAGCACTCAGACACCCTGGGGATTTAATAGATCCATCTCTTCCCTACATGTAAGTACTCAGGTCCCTTGGGTGTATGAGAGCTCTGTGTGTCTCATAGATCCACCAGTACAACTATACACCCCCCTCTCCTTCACTCCTCTTCTCCCTCTTCCGTCCAACCTCTTTATTTCTCCATAACGGCTTTCTTGTCCTCTACATCCCCCTCTTACCCCTCCTCTCCTGCTGTAACTGCCGCTGGAGTCTTTACTCATCCCCGCCAGGCTGGTTGGGAGGTGGGCTCCCCAGTAACAGGGATGGGGGGAACACAGGGGTGTGTGTCTGATAGAACCGTGAGCTGGAGGTTGTGTGACGTACGGAGGCGGTAGGAGATACTGACCAGGCAGTATAGTACTCTACTCTGCTCTGTCCACACAGCGATACATTAGTTCAACAGCAATCACATGATACTGTATAAAAC
This sequence comes from Oncorhynchus tshawytscha, assembly GCF_018296145.1. NCBI lineage: Eukaryota > Metazoa > Chordata > Actinopteri > Salmoniformes > Salmonidae > Oncorhynchus > Oncorhynchus tshawytscha. The sequence goes on from NC_056432.1 coordinate 67,935,079, forward strand.
ATTCACATTTGTTCTAATGTTTACTGTATTCCATACCACCACTTTACACGATATGTCCTCTTTAGTTCAGAAATAAAATTGAAGATCTAAACAAAGTATGTGATCTCTCCCAGTAAGAGTGAGTATTAGTCAGGACAGAGTACACTCTTAGGAAAAAAGGTGCTGTCTAGAACCTTAAAAGGATCTTTGGCTGTCCCATAGGAGAACCTTTTTGAAAACCCTATTTGTGGATGCAGGCAGAAACCTTTTGGTTCCAGAGCATTCTACATGGAACTAAAAGGGGTTTCATCTGGACCCAACAAGGGTTTTTACTTGGAACCAAAAAGGGGACAGCCGCAGAACCCTTTGGGAGCCCTTTCTTCTAAGAGTGTAGACCCTCCACTACCCTCTACCAACATGACAAAGAGTACAGGTTGTCTCATATCTTACCAGATAAGGCAGACACCCCAGGTCCTGAGTACAGCCCTGTCATGTAAGCTGTCCTCTCACCACCATTTGTCTGAAATCTGCTGCATGTTATTCAATAGGAATGACTGGTGGTGTGAAGCCTGCAGTGCAGAGAGTGTCCCAATCGATGTTTAAAGCATTGCTCTGCCCTATACATCTAGTAGAGCACGGATACTTCTTCTTAAGGTCATGTCTTTCAAGACACGGTTTCTGAATCCTCATAGTAAAAAGAAGAGGGAAAATGAAAAGGTATACTTTGAGGCACACCTTCAAACTAAATTCCAATACTAGGGATCATTAATTATAAAAGGCTGTACAGAAGCAAAATAGAATGAAAGGGAGATAGAGGGAGAGATGAGTGAGAGAGGCAGTAGAATAGAGAGAATCTCAGAGAGCTGAAGAGAGACCAAAAGTCTGTTTTATTGGATGGCAGCAGTTGGTAGGTGGTGATTTATGTGTTAATACACTCTGAATCAGTTCACTCTCCCCACACCCAGACCACCCGTCTCCACAGAAACAGGGATGGAGGAGTGAGCTCGGAAGAAAAATGACAGGCAATAATATGGGAAACCAGCGAGGGGGAAAACGTAATATGCAGTTATTTCAGATAATTGGGAACGAGTCCGATGGAGAGAGAGAGATAAAATAGATAGTTTGGTCTTTTTGATTAATGAAGATCGTCAGAGAGAGGAAGAGAACAAGAGAGGGTGTCACAAAAGGGCACCAGTTCTGAAGGAGTTAATGACTACATTAGCCTCATGTTTCCATGATGCACTGATAAATCACACATGCACAGATACATATATACACACACACCAATGGACCAATGGGGGACATATACACATTCATGCTGTATGACTGTATACCATGCAAGTTCCAGCCTATAGCATCAAAGCAGTGTGAAAACCTCTGGGGTACAAAGCATATGCAGAATTCATAACTGTATCACACTCTTAGACAGATATCCATACTGAATGAATTCCATGGAGGCCCATCACAAACAAAGGGGTCTCAATCACTCTCTGTTTCTGCTGGGCATTGGGTACAAAGAGTGGAGGACAACTTAGCTCCATAGAGCCCTGCCAGCGCTGAATAACAATGAAGATTGTTACGTTTTAATCTCCTGAATTTGGCTTCAGAGCAGAGCGCGAGAGTGCTCTACAAGTTTCAGATTGAAGGATGGAGAGAGGGTGGAGAGAGAGGGACACAGGGCCGTCTGAGTAGGAACAGAGGGAGAGCAAACTGAGTGCCAGAAGGGAGGAAGGAGGTGATGAGGTGTGTGGAAAGGGAAGGAAAACAGTGTGTGGGTTGAAGTGGCGCAGGACCAAAGAGAGCTGGTTCTCCTCTCTGGCTTTATTCCTCAGTTTCTTTCTCTCTCCCTCTCTTTTCATCCTTCTCTCCATCTCTATCTCTCTCTCTCATCCCCTTCTCTCATTAGTTCTAATTGAACGATATCAGCTCCACCTTCACAATTAAACATATAGTTAACATACACTCAGTATACAACACATTAAGAACCACAGCCCTTTCCATTATATAGACTGACCAGTTGAATCCAGGTGAAAGCTATGATCCTTGTCACTTGCTAAATCCACTTCAATCACTGTTAATGAAGGGGAGGAGACATTTTAAAGAAGGATTTTTGTGCCTTGAGACAATTGAGACACGGATTGCGTATGTGTGTCATTCAGAGGGTGAATGGGCAAGACAAAATAGTTATCTGCCTTTGAATGGGGTATGGTAGTAAGTGCCAGGTGCACCGGTTGTGTCAAGGACTGCAACGCTGCTGGGTTTTTCACGCTCAACAGTTTCCCGTGTGTATCAAGAATGGTGCACCACCCACAGGACATCTAGCCAACTTAACAAAACTGTGGGAAGCACTGGAGTCAACATGGGGAAGCATCCCTGTGGAACCTTGTAGAGTCCTTGCCCCAACGAATTGATGCTGTTCTGTTCCTAATATTTGGAATACTCAGTGTATATCTAAATACTACATAAAGTCTTAAAAAAATGAAAGAAGAACAGAAATGGAAGAACAGCTCAGCGCTGACCTGGAAGTGTGGGGTTTAGTTATTGCCCTTAAAGCTAGGGGTGTAGGGTTCCACAGAGACCACTGGATATGTTTCATAGCTGGAAATGCAGAAAATGGAGGCTCACAGGAAATTGTCTAAGGGTGAAGTGGGCAGAACACTCATCGCCCACTCCAGGGTTTAGTCTGTGTGGCTTGGAAACTCGCCAGGCAGTCTCTTTGAGCATGGTTTCTTGGTGTGCATGGAGATTGTTCCACATGCTTTCTAGCTCTCCCACTCACTCAACCCTCGCCAGTGTTCCAGCGTTCCAGTAGCAGAATCAATGGCATGCTCTCCCTGTCCGCTCAACCGTACTTAAATCAATAGGATTCAGCAAATCAGATGCATTAAAACCACCCTCAGTGTCTTTACACCAACACCACGGTCCATCATAACCTTTACTGTTCAGATAAGTTCCATTTCCACCAAACAATATGCTTACTAAGAAACAGATCAACATACAGTTGATAACAACCACCCATGCAATTTGCTTTAGTAACAGGGACCTCTCATTATTTATCATCAACAGGTGAAATTAATGGTTGACCAGTATTACACACACACACACACACACACACACACACACACACACACACACACACACACACAGCTCCTATATCAAGAACATACCTTAAAGCGTGTCATCATATGTTACTTTAAAGATCCACAGTCGTTGTACAGGGGTTATACAGGGGGCATAGAGCACAGAGAAAGGTCATGATCACAGGTGGAAACTTTAATAAGAATCGATGCAAAGACACTAACCATTCTGTACAATGTCAGCACTGTAAAAACAACACCCCAAAATCAAGTTGCTTTTACTAATTTATATTAAGTAACTGGTTCCACAGCCTTTTTTTAGTTTACAAATTTTTTTCGGTCCAAGTGTTACCTGAAGTAAAACAAAAGAATTGTTGGCCAAACCTTAGCTCCAACTTGAGAAAAAATTCAGTCAATTTAAAATTTAAAATATGTTTTTTTCATATGTTCATTAAACTTTAATTGGGCATCTTAAATAAAAATGTCTGTGCAACTTGTTACATAAACATATATTTTTTATTTTATTTATGTATTTAACGAGGCAAGTCAGTTAAGAACAAATTATTTTTTACAATGACGGCCTACACGACACTGGGCCAATTGTGCGGCGCCCTATGGCACTCCCAATCACGGCCAGATGTCATACAGCCTGGAATCGAACCAGGGACTGTAGTGATGCCTTATGCACTGAGATGCAGCGCCTTAGACCACTGTGCCACTCAGTAGCCCAACATACAATGGTTTCAACTTATATATATATATATATATATAAGTTGAAACCCCTGTACAACGATATATACAAGTATTTGAAACACTGCTGATTTTGCAGGTTTTCCTACTAACAAAGCATGTAGAGGTCTGACATTTTTATCATATGTACAATTCAACTGTGAGAGACGGAATCTAAAACAAAAATCCAGAAAATCACATTGTATGATTTTTAAGTAATTAATTTGCATTTCAGGTCATTGACCAGGTCCTGCCGTGTAGTTCTGGGCTGATCCCTCACCTTCCTCATGAATATTGATGCCCAACGAGGTGAGATCTTGCATGGAGCCCCAGACCGAGGGTGATTGACCGTCATCTTGAACTTCTTCCATTTTCTAATAATTGCGCCAACAGTTGTTGCCTTCTCACCAAGCTGCTTGCCTATTGTCCGGTAGGCCATCCCAGCCTTGTGCAGGTCTACAATTCTATCCCTGATGTCCTTACACAGCTCTCTGGTCTTGGCCATTTTTATACAGGTAACGAGTTCAAACAGGTGCAGTTAATACAGGTAATGAGTGGAGAACAGAAGGGCTTCTTAAAGAAAAACTAACAGGTCTGTGAGAGCCAGAATTCTTACTGGTTGGTAGGTGATCAAATACTTATGTCATGCAATAAAATGCAAATTATTTACTTAAAAATCATACAATGTGATTTTCTGGATTTTTGTTTTAGATTCCGTCTCTCACAGTTGAAGTGTACCTATGATAAAAATGACAGACCTCTACATGCTTTGTAAAAGTAGGAAAACCTGCAAAATCGGCAGTGTTTCAAATACTTGTTCTCCCCACTGTGTATATATATTTTTACCCTTTTTCTCCCCAATTTCATGGTATCCAATTGGTAGTTACAGTCTTGTCTCATCGCTGCAACTCCCGTATTGACTCGGGAAAGGAAAAGGTCGAGAGCTGTGCATCCTTTGAAACACAGCCCAACCAAGTTACACTGCTGCTTGACACACTGCCCACTTAAGCCGGAAGCCAATGTGTTGGAGGAAACACCGTAACCCGGCAACCGTGTCAGCGTGCACTGCGCCCGGCCCGCCACAGGAGTCATTAGTGAACAATGGGACAAGGACATCCATGCTGGCCAAACCCTCCCCTAACCAGGACGACGCCGGGTCAATTGTTCGCCGCCCCATGGGTTTCCCGGTCACGGCCGGCTGCCACAGAGCCTCGACTTGAACCCAGTATCTCTAGTGGCACAGCTACTACTGTGATGCAGTGTTTTAGACAATTGCGCCACACGTGAGGCCATGCAACTTACATATTTGACACACATTAAGAAACAGTACCAGTCAAAAGTTTGGACACAAGGGTTTTTCTTTATTTTTCAATTTTTTTCCATTGTAGAATAATAGTAAGAAGACATCAAAACTATTAAATAACACATATGGAATCATGTAGTAACCAAAACAGTGTTAAACAAATCAAAATATATATATATTATATTATATTTGAGATTTTTCAAATTAGCCACCATTTGCCTTGATGACAGCTTTAATTACACATAATTACATTTTGCATGTTCATTTGTGCAGTAATTATTATTCTACATGCACAGCAAAATCAATGGTGTACACTATGTTCAGTGAACATGTGAGTCCCACTGAACTGGTGTTAAAATAACACTTTTGAAAGTGTTGAAGATTGTGGAGTTGGCATAGCTCCACCTAGAATGTTACAGTCATTTCTTTTTGGGTGTTGTTTTAACCCTGTATGGTGTAAAGCCTTCCATATTTCCCATGGTGCCTTTTCTTTTTGAGTGAACTGTAGAGTTACCTACCATCCATGACTGCATTATAACGGGATGTAGGTGTTCTGAGGGTGACAAAAAGTAGTGCACTGGGCCTTTACTAGCCCTGTATTAGCAACAGATATCTGTAGCGCAGGCAAAACATTTCTCAGTCGCCCACCCCTCAAACATTACGAACACATTAGGTGAAAGCTATGATCCCTTATTGATGTCACTTGTTATATCCACTTCAATCAGTGTAGATGACGGGGAGGAGAAAGGTTAAAAAAGTCTACCAAATTAAAAAAATCCTGATCAAAATCTGTCAGTTTAAGCTAGAGATTTTTTTCATGGCCTGCATCTCAATCCACTGGGCTGCGTCTCAAGTCGGCCTTCCGTTTTGTCACGGGACTCGTCTGAAGGTAAACCATGCAAATTAAAGGAAGTATGGAGGTAGTTTTGTGCCAACAAAATTAAGTGGTTAAATATGTGTCAAAAAATATATATATTTCCTGAGCTTTCTTAAACTGTATCTCCTAGATATATGATAGACACTTCAAAAATGTTATTCCTTATTATGTGTTTTTTTACAGTCTTTTTTTGCCATTTATGAATGTGTTACTCAATGTGTTTCTATGGGCTATAGTAGTAAATGCCAAATTCAATATTATCAAATCATTTGTCAATATTTTTTGGGGATACCTAAAGGGGTCCTAATATTCAAAATCAAATAACTAAAATCCATGGTAAGACCATCTTAAAACAATTCCATATGTTAGCTTAGTAGAAACATTTAACAATGTATCATAAGGCATTACTTTTTTTATTTTTTTATATATTTTTTTTATTTCACCTTTATTTAACCAGGTAGGCTAGTTGAGAACAAGTTCTCATTTGCAACTGCGACCTGGCCAAGATAAAGCATAGCAGTGTGAACAGACAACACAGAGTTACACATGGAGTAAACAATTAACAAGTCAATAACACAGTAGAAAAAAAAGGGGAGTCTATATACATTGTGTGCAAAAGGCATGAGGAGGTAGGCGAATAATTACAATTTTGCAGATTAATAACACTGGAGTGATAAATGATCAGATGGTCATGTACAGGTAGAGATATTGGTGTGCAAAAGAGCAGAAAAGTAAATAAATAAAAACAGTATGGGGATGAGGTAGGTAAAAATGGGTGGGCTATTTACCGATAGACTATGTACAGCTGCAGCGATCGGTTAACTGCTCAGATAGCAGATGTTAGCTGATGTTTGAAGTTGGTGAGGGAGATAAAAGTCTCCAACTTCAGCGATTTTTGCAATTCGTTCCAGTCACAGGCAGCAGAGAACTGGAACGAAAGGCGGCCAAATGAGGTGTTGGCTTTAGGGATGATCAGTGAGATACACCTGCTGGAGCGCGTGCTACGGATGGGTGTTGCCATCGTGAACAGTGAACTGAGATAAGGCGGAGCTTTACCTAGCATGGACTTGTAGATGACCTGGAGCCAGTGGGTCTGGCGACGAATATGTAGCGAGGGCCAGCCGACTAGAGCATACAAGTCGCAGTGGTGGGTGGTATAATGTGCTTTAGTGACAAAACGGATGGCACTGTGATAAACTGCATCCAGTTTGCTGAGTATAGTGTTGGAAGCAATTTTGTAGATGACATCGCCTTGCTTCTAGTTTTACCTTAACACAGGGGTGTTAGGAAACTGCTGGTTTACAGGCCACATCAGGCTTGCAAGTCACATTATGCTGGTTTACGAAGTGATGTGTAATTCCAATTGCATTCCAGCCAGGGTTAAGATATCCAACAGTTGGAATTTTTATTCAGAATGACTGTCAGGATTAGGAAAGTTTATGCGACTAGCTAAAACATTTAAACTGGAACAACTATTTCAGTAATGGGTGCAATAAATCTAACTAACTGGCTGTATTGGTTTAGAAAAATGTTGCATAGATCAATCAATAAATCAATGTACATGCAAAAACACAGATATTAAAAACAATCTTCAAAAATCAACCTGCAGTAGAGCATGCTGGGAAATATGATACTGATGGGCGTGGATTTGATAGGACTGTTTTACTCTCCAAAGTGTAAAACAATAACTCTGGTTATTAACACAAACTGTGTCACACCCTGATCTATTTCACCTGTCTTTGTGCTTGTCTCCACCCCCCACCAGGTGTCTCCAATCTCCCCTCATTATCCCTTTGTATTTATACCTGCATTTTCTGTTTGTCTATTGCCAGTTCGTCTTGTCCCGTCAAGTCCTACCAGTGGGTTCCCATGTTTCCTGTGCTCTAATTTGAGTTTTTCTTAGTCTTCCCAGTTCTGACCTTTCTACATGTCCTGATCCTGCCCGCAATCCTGTACCTGTCTGACTCTGATTTGGATTACGACCCTTTGCCTGCATTGACTTACCTTTTACAGATGAAGTCGGAGGTTTACATACACATAGGTTGGAGTAATTAAAAGTTGTTTTTCAACCATTCCACAAATTTCTTGATAATAACAAACTATAGTTTTGGGAAGTCGGTTATGACATCTACTTTGTGTATGACCCAAGTAATTTTTTCAACAATTGTTTACAGACAAATGTTTCACTTACAATTCATTGTATTGCAATTCCAGTGGGTCAGAAGGTTACATACATTAAATTGACTGTGCCTTTAAACAGCTTGGAATATTCCAGAAAATGATGTCATGGCCTCAGAAGCTTCTGATAGGCTAAATGACATCATTTGAGGCAATTGGAGGTGTACTACCTTCAAACTCAGTGCCTCTTTGCTTGACATCATGGGAAAATCAAAACAAATCAGCCAAGACCTCAGAAAATAATTGTAGACCTCCACAAGTCTGGTTCATCCTTGGGAGAAATTTCCAAATGCCTGGAGGTACCACGTTCATCTGTACAAAAAATATAATGCAAGTATAAACACCATGGGACCACGCAGCAATCATACCGCTCAGGAAGGAGACACGTTCTGTCTACTAGAGATGAATGTACTTTTGTGCGAAAAGTGCTAATCAATCCCAGAACAACAGCAAAGGACCTTGTGAAAACGCTGGAGGAAACAGGTACAAAAGTATCTATATCCACAGTAAAACGAGTCCTATGTCGACATAACCTGAAAGGCCGCTCAGCAAGGAAGAAACCACTGCTCCAAAACTGCCGTAAAAACAGCCAAGCTACTCTTTGCAACTGCACATGGGGACAAAGATCATACTTTTTGGAGAAATGTCCTCTGGTCTGATGAAACAAAAATAGAACTGTATGTCCATAATGACCATCGTTATTTTTGGAGGGAAAAGGGAGAGGTTTAAAACCCGAAGAACACCATCTCAACCGTGAAGCATGGGGGTGGCAGCATCATATTGTGGGGGTGCTTTGCTGCAGGAGGGACTGGTGTACTTCACAAAATAGATGGCATCATGAGGTAGGAAAATTATGTGGATATATTGAAGCAACATCTCAAGACATCAGTCAGAAAGTTTGAAAGCTTGGTCGCAAATGGATCTTCCAAATGGACAATGACCTCAAGCATACTTCCAAAGTTGTGGCAAAATGGCCTAAGGACAACAAAGTCAAGGTATTGGAGTGGCCATCACAAAGCCCTGACCTCAATCCTATAGACAATTTGTGGGCAGAACTGAAAAGTGTGTGCGATCAAGGAGGCCTACAAACCCTACTCAGTTACATCAGCTCTGTCAGGAAGAATGGGCCAAAATTCAACTTATTGTGGGAAGCTTCTAGAAGGCTACACGAAATGTTTGACCCAAGTTAAATAATTCAAGGGCAACGCTACCAAATACTAATTGAGTGTAGGTAAACTTCTGACCCACTAGGATTGTGATGAAAGAAATAAAAGCTGAAATAAATAATTCTCTACTATTATTCTGACATTTCACATTCTTAAAATAAAGTGGTGATCCTAACTGACCTAAGACAGGGAATTTTTAGTAGGATTAAATGTCAGGAATTGTGAAAAACTGAGTTTAAATCCACTTGGCTAAGGTGTATGTAAACTTCCGACTTCAACTGTACCTGCCTGGGTCTGCAGCTGAGTCTTTTAACCTGAGCCGTGATACACTGGGGGTTATTTTACACCATTGAGGTTTAATTACACTCTTACTGAGTGAATTTAACTCCTGAATGTGTGTGACTGTGTGAGAGTCTTGCATCTTGCTCATCTCAATATTTGTGGTGCTGCTCGTGGCAGCGTCATTTTGCTGTCTACCTTTAATCACTATGATAAATTCAATACTTTTTATTGAGTGTGCTTTTAACTGAGCTGAGAATTACTTTAATGTGCAAAATGTAGGAATACAGGTGAAATTAGTTATTGACTCAGACACAGTGGCATTGCAGGAAGATTTTGAATATTAATTACTGTATAAAATTAACATGCACAATGTAATTATGTATGTCAACGTTTGTAAAATATTTAAGCTGAAAACATTGTATGTTATAAGCACTGTGTGTGTAGCTACTATAGTTACACAGCCTTTCTTTGGTATGTAAGATGCCCAAATATCAATTAATAGTTGAATTAACTTATGAGACAATTTGAAGACAGAGAACAAGACAGAGAAAGAGAGAGAGAGAGATAAACGCCCTAAGGTAGAAACGTGCGTTATGGAGTTTTCCACAAATTAAGCATTACATTTCTGGGAACCCAATCTTTGACATGGCAGTTCCCTAGAATAGGCTGTAAATATCACATCATTGATTATTGTTTTCAATATGGCTAATACACTTATTCCAACCACACACACACACACACACACACACACACACACACACAGACAAATGCCCAAGAGTTGATTTGATAAGTCGGGGAAAGGGCCACAGCTGAAATACTGAACCCAGCACTTCCCTCAGAGTCTATTGTCCTCTTCATCAACCCAGATATTTAAAGTGGTCAAATGTGGGTAAAAAAGTTATTGATCTTCATAATTACTACAATAACAATTTGAAGTCATATATTTTTTTGTTTTCTCTCCTATATGAACTGGCTGTCTGCTAATGTGGTGTGTGTGTGTGTGTGTGTGTGTGTGTGTGTGTGTGTGTGTGTGTGTGTGTGTGTGTGTGTGTGTGTGTGTGTGTGTGTGTGTGTGTGTGTGTGTGTGTGTGTGTATTAGTTGGCATTCAAACGTGCGTTAAGAATGGAGAGCTGGTGTCTTCAAAAAAAATGCTGTTAATAATTAATTAGGCTCCGGAACTCCCAGTCCTATTGTTGTGTGGTTCAAAAAATAATTACCATCACTCAGATAACATTATCAGCCCCTCACAAGACAATCATCCCAAATGATTTCACCTCATCTCAAATGACTTCATATTTACTTAGCCACTAAGGGTCAGACGAGAATCCCTTTGGCAAGATTCAAATGATGATGTGTGGCTCTGTCACAAGGTTACAGTATACACAGAGTAAATAACACATTAAGAACAACTTTCCATGACATAGACTGACCAGTTGAATCCAGGCGAAAGTTATGATCCATTATTGATGTCACTTGTTAGATACACTTCAATCAGTGTAGATGAAGAGGAGGAGACAGGTTAAGAAGGATTTTAAGCCATGGAGATATGGATTGTGTATGTGTGCCATTCAGAAGTGAATGAGAAGACATAAGATTGGCACACCGGTTTGTGTCAAGAACTTTAACGCTGCTGGGTTTTTCACATTCAATAGTTTCCGGTGTGTTTCAAGTCCGGCCCACCACACCCAAAGGAGGGGGGTGCAACTCAATATTAGGAAGGTGTTCATAATGTTTGGTATACTCAGTGTATTTCACTGTCCTTCATTAAAGCAGGCGTTGAAGTGATGTACAGACTCCTGATAAGTGCAATGTGGAGAGGTGCAAACTTTTGGACATGCTATCACGACAGACCCAAGCCGTTGCATTTATTAGAAGTGGACTATTGCGCTACAGCTATGACAATATCAACCTGGAATATCCCAATGGCAACTCCAGACTTACGACCTCCCATGTCGAATTTCTAAATGGCCAAATGCGATTCCCAATGTCGAACTAAATCCAACATATCAACACGTCCTGTCAACCGTCAGTCTAACTGTTGCAAACTGCCGCAAAGTAAGTGCTGTCAAAATTATGACAATACATCCTGAGTGTAAGAGGCGTCACTGCAGAACCTGGTTCGAATCCAGGCTGCATCACATCCGGCTGTGATTGCGAGTCCCATAGGGCGGCGTACTACAAACGTCCGGATTTGGCCGGGGTAGGCCGTCATTGAAAGGACGAATTTGTTCTTAACTGACTTGCCTAGTTAAATAAAATAAAATATCAAACTATTACTTCTATTACAAAACTAGACCATAGACGCTTAACATTTGACATTAATTATGGATGGTTAATAAATCTTGTTATGGGTGGGGGCAGTATTGAGTAGCTTGGATGAATAAGGTGCCCAGAGTAAACTGTCTGCTACTCAGGCCCAGTTACTAATATATGCATCTTATTAGTAGATTTGGATAGAAAACACTCTGACGTTTCTAAAACTGTTTGAATGATGTCTGTGAGTATACCAAAACTCATATGGCAGGCAAAAACCTGAGTAAAAATCCAACCAGGAAGTGGGAAATCTGAGGTTTGTAGTTTTTCAACTCATTCCCTATCGAATGTACAGTATCTATGGGGTCAAATTGCACTTCCTAAGGCTTCCACTAGATGTCAACAGTCTTTAGAACCTTGTTTGATGCTTCTACTGTGAAGTGGGGGCGAATGAGAGGGGAATGGGTCAGAGGTCTGCCAGAGAGCCATGAGCTGGCCACGTGAGTTCACGTGAGAGTTAGCTTGAGTTACATTGCACTTCTGCAGACAAAGGAATTCTCCGGTTGGAACATTATTGAAGATTTATGTTAAAAACAACCTAAAGATTGATTCTATACATCGTTTGACATGTTTCTACGGACTGTAACGGAACTTTTTGACTTTTCGTCTGCACCTAGTGGTTGCGCGTCATGAATTTGGATTACTGGGCTAAATGCGCGAACAAAAAGGAGGTATTTGGATATAAATATTGGACATTATCGAACAAAACAAACATTTATTGTGGAACTGGGATTCCTGGGAGTGCATTCTGATGAAGATAATCAAAGGTAAGTGAATATTTATAATGCCATTTCTGACTTCTGTTGACTACACAACATGGCAGATATCTGTTTGGGTTGTTTTGGTCTCTGAGCACTGTACTCAGTTTATAGCATAGTGTGCTTTTTCGGTAAAGCTTTTTTGAAATCTGACACAGTGGTTGCATTAAGGAGAAGTGGATCTATTATTCCGTGCCTAATACTTGTATCTTTTATCAATGTTTATTATGAGTATTTCTGTAAATTGATGTAGCTCTCTGTAAAATCAGAGGATGTTATGGAACTACTGAACGTAGCGCTCCAATGTAAACTGATATTTTTTTATAGAAATATGAACTTTATCGAACAAAACATACATGTATTGTGTAACATGAAGTCCTATGAGTGTCATCTGATGAAGATCATCAAAGGTTAGTGATTCATTTTATCTCCATTTCTGCTTTTTGTGACTTCTCTCTTTGGCTGGAAAAATGGCTGTGTTTTTCTGTGACTTGGCTCTGACCTAACATCATCGTTTGGTTTGCTTTTGTCGTAAAGTATTTTTGAAATCGGACACTGTGGTGGGATTAACAAGAAGTGTACCTTTAAAATGGTGTAAAATACTTGTCTGGATCTCAGCCCAAAGAGGTTATCAGTAGGATTAAAGGGCATGAAGCAGCTATTTCGCAATGCCAGAAATTAATATATTAGTAACTTAGAGCACCCCAAAAAAACATTTCCAAATTGCTAACTCTTAAATACATTTTACTATACTGTAATATCGTTCAATAAATGTTTGTTTGAGGCTTTCACCAATCAGCTCTAACAGCTCTAAAAATGCCCCACACTCAGCGTCACACAGTGGGGAAATATAAATCCATGCACCTTCCTAATATTCAGTTGCACACCTTTTTGCCCTTAGAACAGCCTCAATTCTTCGGGGCATGGACTCTACAAGGCGTCGAAAGCATTCCACAGGGATGCTGGCCCATGTTGACTCCAATGCTTCCCACAGTTGTATTAAGCTGGCTGGATGTCCTTTGGGTGGTGGACCATTCTTAATACACACGGGAAACTTTTGAGTGTGAAAAACCCAGCAGTGTTGCAGTTCTTGACACAAATGCGACGCTTTGGCCATGTATTCAATCGTGGATCTGGTGGATTTTTGGAGAAAAGACTCACATTTTGGATTGTGGTTTTTGCTCAATGGGAAAGTATATTTCTGGAGCTTGCCGCTTGAGTTGTGTTTTTGGAGCTGCTGGCTGTCTGCACTTGGGCTCTCTCTGTGTATGAATGGCTCATTGAACGGTGTCTGTGGCGGTGACTCTAGTTTGTTATAGAACCTGCCTGCGGGCTAAACCGAAATGTGACATTATAGTCATCTGATCGCACATCTGGGGTGATTTTGGGGAAGTCCCAGAGACAGGCTTTCTTTGGAGGGGTGGATATTGTTCAATAGGAATTAACATTTTTTTTCATCTTAGGATCAATGATGTCACAGTTGCTTTTTGTTGAAAAGGCATCAGCTAACGTTAGCTTGCTAAAGCTAGCTATCCTCTTTCTCCTTTTCTGAGCTTATTTCTGGGTGGTTCTTTCGGGATGGCAAAATAAGTGAGCAAAATTTTGTTTGTGTACTGCCACATCTTGATAACATGGGCAAGTTTGTCACTGGTATGGGCTAGTAAATATCCTAAAGCTAGCCAGCTAGACAGTTATAGCCGCAAGCTAAAACCAAGGAGACGGAGGAGAGAATTCACTTTCTGTGTCATCTGCTGCTGGCTTGATAATGTTCACTCAAATACCATAATTGATTAAATTAGATTTTTATTCTATGAAGATTTTAATTGTGTCAATATGTTGTGAATATTGCAGAAAAATCCACACAGACCTTTCCCATACTAAAACGTGAAGTACAATATGCTACAGTAGGCTCAACGGGTCTTTCCGGCAATCTTCATGGTTTTTATATGTGGGGAGCTTAAATTGTACAATTGTAAACTAACAAATATTTGTTGAAGCTAGAACCCATGTATATCAGTTAGTATACAGCACCAACTACATTAACTAATAGGGTTCATTATTTGTTACTTAGACTTTACGAATTGGATTAGGGTTAAAACAGAATAAATAGTACAACTTCAACCCCATCCACAACGCTGTTGCTTGTTGCGAGGCTACTAGATGTTAACAGGTGCTCGCTTTGTCCCTTATGGAAGAGTAATGCCATGTAAATACATCTACAGTACTTCACATAGTGTGATTTCACCATTACAGAAATGCATGGCTAACCCGTAATCCACTTGAGTTTGAGCTGCAATATAAACAATTGTATATGTAGTTGTCGTGTCTTTGGCATCATTAAATGTGAACATTGTTATTTTACAAAATCTCTGTAATTAATATTACATGATTAAACTAATAATGTACATTTAATTAACCAGGAAGTCAGGGCACCACGGAAAATCTTCAGATTACAAAATTATAATTTTTCGAATATTAGTCTTCTATTAATGAATTATTCTTTACCTCAAGTCAGTCTCATCTGAACATCATAAATTGTTGGTTATCTGCATGAACCCAGCCTTAACTATAAATCATCCGTATCAAATCAAATCCAATTTTATTTGTCACATGGTTAGCAGATGTTAATGCGAGCGTAGCGAAATGCTTATGCTTCTAGTTCCGACAATGCAGTAATGACCAACGAGTAATGTAACCTAACAATTTCACAACAACTACCTTATACACACACGTGTAAAGGGATGAAGAATATGTACATACAAATATATGAATGAGTGATGGTACAGAACGGCATAGGCAAGATACAGTAGTATCTTAATGTAGGGTATGTAAACATATAAAAGTGGCATTGTTTAAAGTGGCTAGTGATACATGTCTTACATAAAGATGGCAAGATGCAGTAGATGGTATAGAGTACAGTATATACATATGAGATGAGTAATGTAGTGTATGTAAACATTATATTAAGTGGCGTTGTTTAAAGTGGCTAGTGATACATTTTTTACATCAATTTTTCCATTATTAAAGTGGCTGGAGTTGAGTCAGTATGTTGGCAGCAGCCACTCAATGTTAGTGGTGGCTGTTTAACAGTCTGATGGCCTTGAGATAGAAGCTGTTTTTCAGTCTCTCGGTCCCTGCTTTGATGCACCTGTACTGACCTCGCCTTCCAGATGAGAGCGGGGTGAACAGGCAGTGGCTTGGGTGGTTGTTGTCCTTGACGATCTTTATGGCCTTCTTGTGACATCGGGGGGTGTAGGTGTCCTGGAGGGCAGGTAGTTTGCCCCTGATGATGCGTTGTGCAGACCTCACTACCCTCTGGAGAGCCTTGCGGTTGTGGGTGGAGCAGTTGCGGTACCAGGCGGTGATACAGCCCGATAGGATGCTCTCGATTGTGCATCTGTAAAAGTTTGTGAGTGCTTTTGGTGACAAGCCAAATTTCTTCAGCCTCCTGAGGTTGAAGAGGCGCTACTGCGCCTTCTTCACCACACTGTCTGTGTGGGTGGACCAATTCAGTTTGTCCGTGATGTGTACGCCGAGGAACTTAAAATATCATTTGGCTTAATCATTTATTTACTAACTAACTAAATAATCAAAGAAATTCATTTACAAAGTAGATATTGGTTACTAACAATGAATGGCTTGGTGAACAAAGGGAACAGGGTGTGTACTGAGAAAGAGCGGAAAAGACAAAAATAGATTCATTACACAGTCTATAATTATATACATTGAAATGCTAATCATTCGCACATGAACAGCTGCTCATTCGAGAACAATTGCAAGTACATATTTATGGTGTACGTCATTGTTGTCTTCTCTGTTGGAATCCGGTCCGTCTGTTGGAGAGTTCATCCGAGTCTCTCTCTCTCTTTCTGTTTCCCTGAAAATCAAGTATTTCGTGGTTAGAATGGATACTTCCGAGTACCATTCCGAAATGTTTTCATAGTATAACTGTTTCGGCGGTTGTCGGTATTCTCATCCTCGGTTTAAGTCATTTCTAGCTGCTGACTAGTACTTTGTATCTAAAATGTGCTCTTATTCTGTAGGGATCGATAGTCTCATTTCCAGTCGTGCTCCACGTGATATAGTTTTCTAGTTTTTGTACGCAACTATCTGCAATCACAGCTCCCACTGTGGGTTTGCATAGTCTTGGTACTCAAACCTGTGCCACCTCAGCTTACACCGAGGTATGGGTGGTCTTAACTATTCGCAATCACAGCTCACGCTGTGGGTTTGCTTAGTCTTGGTACTCAAACCTGTGCCACCTCAGCTTACACCGAGGTATGCGTGGTCTGAAGAGGATTTCCTCAGGAGGGGGTTTTATTCGTAACAATAGAAAAGGCGGTTCCATGAGCCAGATCATGTCTGTGCTCATAGTTAAACTTTACAGGGAATACAATTCTCTCAAAAAGAAAGGTTAACATCATATTACATCATTTCACAAATAGTTTCATCTTTACTTTATTGTTCTCAGGTTTTCGCCTGCCATATGAGTTCTGTTATACTCACAGACATCATTCAAACAGTTTTAGAAACTTCAGAGTGTTTTCTATCCAATACTAATAGTAATATGCATATATTAGCATCTGGGACAGAGTAGGAGGCAGTTCACTCTGGGCACGCTATTCATCCAAAAGTGAAAATGCTGCCCCCTAGCCCCAAAAAAATAAGTGTCCACGGACCCTTTCCACAATCTCACAAGTGGACATTCATTTTTCCATTTTGGGGATTTAGGAGTTTGGCCACATGAAATCCTTTGTTCACTCTGTGATCTCTCTCTCTCTGCATGAAAAGGGGAAGAGAGTCTCCGCCAGGAATTTACGCCCTGAGATAACAGAACCTGGGTGTAGGAAAGAGTGAGAGAGGGGGAAGCCACGATCTACACCCAGAAAGGGCCACATCATGACATAGTGTACCATAATTATGTTCCCTTTCTCTGGTGTGGTGTCCTACATTATGCACACTCACCTCCACATGTATTTGGTGGATTAGTGAAGTAAAAAGATTACATTTGGCTTTATACTCCAGCGTTTTGAATTGGAGATCTAATGTTTCATACAAGGTGACAGTTCAGTACTGTCACCTTTTATTTGACTATTTTTATACATACTGTATCTGGTTTACCGTTTAGAAATTAACGCGCTTTATGTATCAAGTCCCCTCATTTGAAGAAGTCATAAAAACTTGGACAAATTAACTTATAGTGTATTACAGTAGTCAAAAGTTTAATATTTGGTTCCATATTCCTAGCAAGCAATGACTACATCAAGCCTGCGACTTGGTTCTGTTTTTATGAGGTATCAAGGTAAGACGCAAGTGCAGGCTGTGTGAAGTATCAATGTTTATTTTAACAAGAGGGGCAGGCAAACGACAGGTCAAGATAGGCAGGGGTCGATAATCCAGAGTAGGAGCAGAGGTACAGGACGGCAGGCAAAATTAGGGTCAGGCAGAATGGTCAGGCAGGCGGGTACAGAGTCAGGACAGGCAAGGGTCAAAACCAGGAGGACGAGAAAAAGAGAGGCTGGGAAAAGACAGGACCTGACAGGACAAACGCTGGGACGCTTGACAAACAAGACGAACGAACTGGCACAGACAGACAGACAAAAAACACATGTATAAATACCCAGAGGATAAGTGGGTTAGATGGGTGACACCTGGAGGAGGTGGAGACAAGCACAAGGACAGGTGAAACAGATCAGGGCATGGCAGTTTTGGGTTATGTTTTGCCAAATAGCAATTGAATAGTAAATGAGGACTGCAGTATTTCTATGTATCCTTAATTTTTCTTTATATGTGAGAAAATATGATTTCTGAACACTTCTACATTACTCATAATGCCATGATAAAGAAAAATAATTAATGAATAATGAATAATGATGAGTGAGAAGGTTGCGGAAGCTACAACAACAACACCAATACCAGTGGAGGTTAGCATTTATGGGGGGTGTTTGATCATTGTGCCTCTGTAACTTTCTCACTCATCATTACTCACGGTTGGGACAGCCACATGTCCAAACAAATAATGACTTAAGGAGGGGCTGAAAACACCCATTTTTGCCTGGGATTTTCTGCTGCTCATTAAGAAAAATTACATTTGCAATTTGGGGGTGTGGCTTGATGTGCGTGTGTTACAATATCGGTTCCTGGCAGTTGTTCTTTGTCCCTCTTTATCCACCATAGCAACAAAAAATCTGTAATACAGTGCCTTGCGAAAGTATTCATCCCCCTTGGCATTTTTCCTATTTTGTTGCCTTACAACCTGGAATTAAAATACATTTTTGGTGGGTTTGTGTTATTTGATTTACACAGCATGCCTACCAATTTGAAGATGCAAAATACCTTTACTGTGAAACGTGCAAGAAATAAGATAAAAAACAGAAAACTTGAGCGTGCATAACTATTCACACCCCCAAAGTCAATACTTTGTAGAGCCACCTTTTGCAGCAATTACAAATGCAAGTCTCTTGGGGTATGTCTCTATAAGCTTGTCACATCTAGCCACAGGGATTTTGCCCATTCTTTAAGGCAAAACTGCTTCAGCTCCTTCAAGTTAGATGGGTTCCTGCTGGTGTACAGCAATTTTGAAGTCATACCACAGATTCTCAATTGGATTGTGGTCAAGGATTTGACTAGGCCATTCCAAGACATTTAAATGTTTCTCCTTAAACCACATGAGTGGTGCTTTAGCAGTATGCTTTGGGTCATTGTCCTGCTGGAAGGTGAACCTCTGTCCCAGTCTCAAATCTCTGGAAGACTGAAACAGGTTTCCCTCAAGAATATCCCTGAATTTAGCACCATCCATCATTCCTTCAATTTTGACCAGTTTCCCAGTCCCTGCCGATGAAAAACATCCCCATATCGTGATGCTGCCACCACCATGCTTCACTTTGGGGATGCAGTTCTTGGGGTGATGAGAGGTCTTGGGTTTGTGCCAGACATAGAGTTTTCCTTGATGACCAAAAAGCTACATTTTAGACTCATCTGACCAGAGTACATTTTTCATATGTTTGGGGAGTCTCCCACATGCCTTTTGGCGAACACCAAATGTGTTTGCTTATTTTTTCTTTAACAATGGCATTTTTCTGGCCACTCTGCAACAAAGCCAAGCTCTGTGGAGTGTAAGGCTTAAGGAGGTCCTAGATACTCCAATGTCCACTGTGGAGCGTTGCAGCTCCTTCAGGGTTATCTTTGGTCTCTTTGTTGCCTCTCTGATTAATGCCCTCCTTGCCTGGTCTGTGGGTTTTGGTGGGCGGCCCTCTCTTGGCAGGTTTGTTGTGATGCAATATTCTTTCCATTTTTTAATAATGGATTTAATGGTGCTCCATGGGATGTTCAAAGTTTCTGATATTTTTTTTATAACCCAACCCTGGTCTGTTCTTCTCCACAACTTTGTCCCTGACCTGTTTGGAGAGCTCCTTGGTTTTCATGGTGCCGCTTGCTTGGTGGTGCCCCTTGCTGAGTGGTGTTACAGACTCTGGGGCCTTTCAGAACAGGTGTATATATACTGAGATCATGTGACAGATCATATGACACTTAGATTGCAGACAGGTAGACTTTATTTAATTAATTATGTGACTTATGAAGGTAATTGGTTGCACCAGATCTTATTTAGGGTCTTCATAGCAAAGGGGGTGAATACATGTGCACGCACCACTTTTTTATTTGTTTTGTTTCACTTCATCAATTTGAACTATTTTGTGTATGTCCATTACATGAAATCCAAATAAAATCCATTTAAATTACAGGTGTTAATGCAACAAAATAGGATATACGCCAAGGGGGGTAAATACTTTTGCAAGGCGCTGTAAATGTTGACATTTTACCGAAGAGGCCTTAGTTTTGCAATTTTACATCTAGCTAAGGTGTTTTCTGATTGAAAGAGCAGTTTTTCTGAAGTTATGAAAAAGTGCTTGAAAACTAGTCAGTGCATACATTATCAAGTCAGCTGCTGCTGCGCTTCGCTGAACAAATTGCTTAGAAATAGTGTGTAGACTTCTGAGAACAAGTCTACAACATCAGATTCAGCAAGCTGTCAAATTATCATAAGTAAAGGATAATTAATAAAGGACGCTGTTCGTCAGTGCCCAAAATCACAAGAGCTAGGCAAGAACAGGCTAGTTATGTTAGCTAAATCATTTTATCAAGTCACTGGTGAGTGGCTACATGCTTCGGTGCTTTGCTTATGCTGGAGTAGAGGGATAGTGTTTTGTTTTGTAAAACTTTATCACTATCTATTACTGGAGTGTGCGTCTCTCTGGCAGTGTTTCTTAGCAAATCAGGCTACAAAACAGGTCACGACGAGACACAAGATGCTCGCGACTGGGTTGAAAATTGTTGAACATTGACAAGTGGTACATTGTCTTAATTCAAATTGAACTCAAAACAGTATCAGACTCGAGTGATTGCTATATCAAACACATCAGTAAGTGGCCACTCGATACAGGGCTTAGGGGTCAAGTGTTCTTTCAACATAACATTGGCGATGTGTTGTCTCATGTAAACAAATCCGAGGTGCTGATTAATAGGCAGGTCTGTCTCACTGTCTAGATTGATTCTGCTGCTACGATTGGATAGAATGCAATCAGCACAGCTGTTTCTCTGTACATGAAAATTCTCCCTAGGCGTTACCATCCCGTGTTAGTGGTAATGTGGTCATGACTGGGCATGATTGAAATCAAAACCCAACCCTAAAATATCCAAGGATGTAGGAGCATCAGAACTGGCTAAATCTAGCAAATCACAATTTTGGAAAACACTTACTTTATGATCAAAATGATGCCATTTACACTTTGTAGTACATTTTGAAAGCTCCTAGTTCACAGTGGAGAATTAACCTTGAATGACCATCCAAGTCAGAATTGTACGTTGTGATACATTTTATTACTGCACCATTTCTATCAGCTAGGTAGCTAGTCAATCAGCCTTTAGTTTAAACCTTCACCCCCCTCTCTCTGCCCCTCCCTCTTTTGCTTCTCCCTGGCTCTCATGTGTGTGTGTGTGTGTGTGTGTGTGTGTGTGTGTGTGTGTGTGTGTGTGTGTGTGTGTGTGTGTGTGTGTGTGTGTGTGTGTGTGTGCGTGTGCGTGTGTGCGTGCACGCACCCGTGTGTGTGCGTGTGTGTGTGTGTTTGTGGCAAATGCAGTTCAAAGATGACAGAACTATTCCCTCTCCTTGCCAGAGTTTTGTTAGGCTGTGATGCACTTCACTTTCTTGCTGAGTGGAAACTGTAATAGCTAGCTAGTGATATTATTGTCATACCAGTGGCATAACTGTTAAACACCCTTTTAGTAGTCATGGTAGGATAATATCAACAGAACAGTTTTACCATATGTTGCCATACCAAGGTTCATTAGAGCTTTTAGCTTTTTTTCCACAGATCAACATGTGTTGTTCTGCTGTTACACAAGGTATGTCATGAAACAATTGGGTATTTGCATAGCTGATGTTAATACATAAAATACATTTTAGGAGTTGATATTGCAAAACACTATATATGCGATTCCCAATGTTGAACTAAATATAACATATCAATATTTCCCGTCAGCCGCCAGTCTAACTGTTGCAAACTACCGCAATGTCAGTGCTGTCAAAATGATGAGATTAACTGATCAAAACTATTACTTCTAAAACTAGAACATAGATGCTTGACATTAGACATTAATTACGAAAATAACATCTGAGGTTTACACTGGCTTACGAGATCTTCTATATTTTGTTGTATGAGATAATATCAGTCACTTAACATGACCAGTATGAAGCCTTTTTTTGGTTACATACTGTAAATTCTTTTATGAATATTTTATTTTTAATTCTGAAGATTTTCTCATAAAACATATAAGATCTCCTAAACCTGTGTCTTCCACAGACTATATTTTCAGCACTTATCCAAAATCCCTACAAAAAAGCCATTAATTTCCCCATAGGCTTTTTCCAAATAACGATGGCAGAGTTACTGCCTACAAAACTAAGCAATTACTATTTCTCTCAATAGTAGTGTTGTATTAACTGTTCTGTGTGTGTATGAACCAGTGGTGATTCGCTCACCCGTTACGATATGTCAGCTGACCAGGAGATGAGCCAAGCCACCCCGCCTCGCTACCTCTGAGACTGTCTGGAGGGTAAGATACAGTATATAGGTCTCTCCATGGGTGGGAGAAGGACATTTAAGCTTATCATTGATCGATCCATTCATCCTTCTAACCCTCCATCTCTCCCCGGCCTTCCTTTCCTCTGAGGACCCAGTGAGGTGAAGCTCAGTCTGAGAGCTGTTGAGGCACTGGTTAGGAAGAACACTTCTACAGCCAGAGAGGTGAGAGGTCACACATGGTTTAGGGTAAATATCTATATCCCCTTAGTGGTTCATCACGTAAGCAAAAGGGAATATGTTCCATCACCGATATTTATGTAATTTCACATTTGTTCTCTGTTATTATGAAAGTAATTTGGGTAGAATGTACTATTCCCAACTCTTTACATTCCTTATGCATATTCAGTGGCCTGATTGCATCCAGACTATGTCAAATTCCGAACACAATGCCGATCCTGTCATATCTGAACCTATAGCGAGCACAATGTGTCACGAACGTCGTCTTGAAAATGACCGAACCAAGGTGCAGCGTGGTCCGCATACATTTTCTCTTTATTTTTAAATGTCGCCAACAAAACAATAAACAACAAATACGAACATGAAGCTCCGTAAGGCTATACATGCATTAAGTGAAGACAACAACCCACAAATGAGAAAAGGAAAAAAGGCTGCCTAAGTATGATTCCCAATCAGAGACAACGATAGACAGCTGTCCATGATTGAGAATCATACCAGGTCAAAAAAAAGAACCAGAAAGCATTTCTCCAAAAAGTAGGATCTTTGTCCCCATGTGCAGTTGCAAACCGTAATCTGACTTTTATGGCAGTTTCGGAGCAGTGGCTTCTTCCTTGCTGAGCAGCCTTTCAGGTTATGTCGAAATTGGACTGGTTTTTACTGTGGATATAGGTACTTTTGTACCTGTTTCCTCCAGCATCTTCACAAGGTCCTTTGCTGTTGTTCTGGGGTTGATTTGCACTTTTTTGCACCAAAGCACGTTCATCTCTAGGAGACAGAACGCATAGCAATGCTGTCCCTTACAAAATATGTACCATGGTGCTACTATGCTACTTTCATATGGTACTACTATGTAACTTTCACATATACCATGGTATAGTCGGAATCATGGAAATGTACCATGTTTTTGGTCTTGAAGTATGATGTTACTAAATATGACCATGGTATTGCATCATTTGTACCATGGAATATGTGTGGATCATGGAAATAGCATTGTTTAAAACTGCATGGTACATTCTACCATTCTAGCATGGTACATTCTAATGCACAATTATAATAACTGGTACCATCTTTATTAATTGTGCGTTACTATGGTACAATGGCAATATAATACATTAAATAAATAAACCTTTGATGGTCAAAAGTGGTTGGTTGGTATGATATTGATGCATTTATGTCAAATCAAATTTTATTTGTCACATACACATGGTTAGCAGATGTTAATGCGAGTGTAGCGAAATGCTTATGCTCCTTGTTCCGAGAATGCAGTAATATCTAACAAGTAATCTAACCTAACAATTCCACAACTACTACCTTCTACAAGTGTAAAGGGATAAAGACTATGTACATAAACATATATGAATGAGTGATGGTACAGAACGGCATAGGCAAGATGCAGTAGATGGTATCGAGTACAGTATATACATATGAGATGAGTAATGTAGGGTATGTAAGCATTATATTAAGTGGCGTTGTTTAAAGTGGCTAGTGATACATTTTTTACATACATTTCCATAATTAAAGTGAGTTGAGTCAGTATGTTGGCAGCAGCCACTCAATGTTAGTGGTGGCTGTTTAACAGTCTGATGGCCTTGAGAAGCTGTTTTTCAGTCTCTCGGTCCCTGCTTTGATGCACCTGTAGTGACCTCGCATTCTGGATGATAGCGGGGTGAACAGGCAGTGGCTCGGGTGGTTGATGTCCTTGATGATCTTTATGGCCTTCCTGTAGCATCGGGTGGTGTAGGTGTCCTGGAGGGCAGGTAGTTTGCCCCCAGTGATGCGTTGTGCAGATCTCACTACCCTCTGGAGAGCCTTACGGTTGTGGGCGGAGCAGTTGCCGTACCAGGCGGTGATACAGCCCGACAGGATGCTCTCGATTGTGCATCTGAAGAAGTTTGTGAGTGCTTTTGCTGATACGCCAAATTTCTTCAGCCTCCTGACGTTGAAGTGGCGCTGCTGCGCCTTCTTCACGACGTTGTCTGTGTGGCTGGACCAATTCAGTTTGTCCGTGATGTGTACGCCGAGGAACTTTAAACTTACTACCCTCTCCACTACTGTCCCGTCGATTTGGATAGGGGGGTGCTCCCTCTTCTGAAGTCCACAATCATCTTCTTTGTTTTGTTGATGTTGACTGTGAGGTGATTGTCCTGACACCACACTCCGATGGCCCTCACCTCCTCCCTATAGGCCGTCTCGTCGTTGTTGGTAATCAAGCCTACCACTGTAGTGTCGTCCGCAAACTTGATGATTGAGTTGGAGACGTGCCTGGCCATGCAGTCGTGGGTGAACAGGGAGTACAGGAGAGGGCTCAGAACACACCCTTGTGGAGCCCCATTGTTGAGGATCAGCGGGGTGTAGATGTTGTTACCTACCCTCACCACCTGGGGGCGGACCGTCAGGAAGTCCAGTACCCAGTTGCACAGGGCGGGGTCGTGACCCAGGGTCTCGAGCTTGATGATGAGTTTGGAGGGTACTATGGTGTTAAATGCTGAGCTGTAGTCGATGAACAGCATTCTCACATAGGTATTCCTCTTGTCCAGATGGGTTAGGGCAGTGTGCAGCGTGGTTGTGATTGCGTCGTCTGTGGACCTATTGGGGTGGTAAGCAAATTGGAGTGGGTCTAGGGTGTCAGGTAGGGTGGAGGTGATATAGTCCTTGACTAGTCTCTCAAAGCACTTCATGATGACGGAAGTGAGTGCTACGGGGCGGCGGTAGTCGTTTGGCTCAGTTACCTTAGCTTTCTTGGGAACAGGAACAATGGTGGCCCTCTTGAAACATGTGGGAACAACAGACTGGGATAAGGATTGATGGAATATGTCCCTAAACACACCAGCCAGCTGGTCTGCGCATGCTCTGAGGACGCGGCTGGGGATGCCGTCTGGGCCTGCAGCCTTGCGAGGCTTAACACGTTTAAATGTTTTACTCACGTTGGCTGCAGTGAAGGAGAGTCCGCAGGTTTTGGTAGCGGGCCGTGTCAGTGGCGCTGTATTGTCCTCAAAGAAGTTATTTAGTCTGTCTGGGAGCAAGACATCCTGGCCCGCGATGGGGCTTGTTTTCTTTTTGTAATCCGTGATTGACTGTAGACCCTGCCACATACCTCTTGTGTCTGAGCCATTGAATTACAACTCTACTTTGTCTCTATACTGACGCTTAGCTTGTTTGATTGCCTTGCGGAGGGAATAGCTACACTGTTTGTATTCGGTCATGTTTCCGGTCACCTTGCCCTGGTTAAAAGCAGTGGTTCGTGCTTTCAGTTTCGTGTGAATGCTGCCATCAATCCATACCAGTATGGGCAAGTTTCTGATAAAGTCAGAGGCATTAGGCTACTATTGTTGATCCTAGTTTGTCTGTAACATCAAAGAGAAATATAAATAGTTGCTGTCAAAAAGGTGTAATACTTTCTGTATTAATAGTACAGTTTTTCTGCTAATGTTTGGGTTCCCTGTGTTGCCAACCAGAAATGTAGATGATTGGGAGAATGTGGGATATATGGTAGGCTACTCTTTGGCATTTTGTAATACCTTTGTCAGATAACACTGATAAACAAAGAATGTATGCTTTTGCTAGCAATCAAGAGGAAACTGACTGAACGACTCAGAAACTCACCAGTTTATGCTCTCCAAATGGACGTTAGTTGTGAGGGCTGAGATGCCTATGCATTTTGTTCGCTATACATGTCGTGGGATGCTATTCATGAGGACATACTGTTCTGTCTCATGATTCCCAAGCATGAAACGACATGCTTGGGAATATTGACGAAAAACAGATTCCATGGGATTGAATGGTGGGCTTTTGTACAGATGGGGTCCCATCTGTGGCGGGACGGTGGGCAGGCCTCTGTACTATATAGTAGTTATGAATATGTCTCCCTATGCCATATGGATGCATTGTATAATACACCGAGAGCAACTGGCGGCAAACAAGCTGAGCACAGAATTCGGAGATATACTGCAGCAGTTAACTTTGATTGTAAACTACATCAAACCACATCAGCTGCGCTCACTCACGTCTGTTCGCAAAACTATGTGGAGATATGGGATCAGAGCATGACAGAGGGAGTGTTGGAAGTATTTTTTGCTTTAAGAGAAGAACTGTTGTCACTCACAATGGATGTAAAAAAATATATACAAATGTGTCTCCTTGCCAATGTAACAGACATATTTGGGAAACTGAACACACTGAATGCAAGCATGCTGGGGAAATACATTCTACAGATGAGTGATCAGTGGATTAAGAGGAAATAATTATTTTTGGAGTGAAAGTCTTTCAAAAGTGAACCATGCCCCATTCCCTTGGCTGTGCATGTTTCTAACAGAAAACCACATCAATAAGTGTCCCACACAAGTGATGAATGGTCACCTCCAACACTTGGAAGAGCACTTTGGGACCTACTTCCCAATCTGTTTTGACTGTGATCCTGTCTCAGTTGACATGCCGGTAGGTGAAATCGAACAGCTGATCGAGCTGTCATGTGACCGAATGCTGCAGACAATGCATTCACAGGTCACTATGGAGGAGATTAGGTACCCTTCGCCAGCTCATATCTGCGTGAAGCTGCATTCAGTGCTCTAGTCTGCATTAAAACCAAATATCGATCCAGGTTCGATGTGACAGCAGAGATGAGGTGCTTTGAGACCATCTCATTAGCGATGGTGAGATAAGAGACGTTATGTAATACTAATTTCCAATTGACTGTCATAGCCACACATTAGAAGTATGTGATGGTGAGTCAGAAATACTGTTACAATGTTTTAAAATTGACTGCCATAGCCCCAAATAAAAAGGCAAACATTGGCTCGTAATTATAGATTTTTTTTCACCATGTTGGGGTCCTGAGAATTTTCAGATATCAGAATGGGGCCAAAAAAGTTGGGAACCCATGCTTTAGTGTTTGCTTCACGCACTCTCATTCGTGCTAGCCTGCCTAGTCAGTGAGTCAGATGAATGAAAGAGCCAACTAAAGAGAGAAGCACCAGATTAAAAAAACTATCTTCATGGTGAGCAAGTTATAAAGCATAGGATATGAAACAACAAGTTAAGTGGAGTGTAATGATATTATTGTTGTTGTTTTTTTAGGACATTTTAATAGTTTAATTAATTTAAGTCAGTTAGCATAGAAGCTAAGGTCGGCTAACGTTAGATGCAGTCAAGCTAGCCTGTGGTAGTCATGGCGTCATAGGACTCCAATGACACAGAGTGTGAAAACAAAGGGAAACATTGTATATTGCTGTGGTTAGGGATATGTTGAGATGACATGATGAAAATGTATGAGATAAGATGATAATTAATACCTTCTCACAAATTTAGAAATGTATACGAGTAGCCTAGTCAGTTAAATGAGAGAGTAATAGTAATTAGCTGATAGGCCTACCTGTTCTCAGTCATGCAAATGTAATATGTGCCTTCTTCTCTCCTCTCTCGCTTTACTCTCTTGACTACAATACTCTGGTCCATGCTTGTGGCAGCAGCCTGTGCTGAATAATAAAATGAATAATCATGAAGTCCTTGGCAGGGTCCATGAATAATTTGATTATCTTCACATGAGGAGACATATGAGGTAAACATCAATGTGGCCGGGGGAGAAAAAGTCGCTGCTATGAATACCTGAAAGGCCAGTTAATGAACTTTGTGGCGGGAAAGCAGGGGAGAAGGGGGTCTCCATGGGGACAGAGATACATTTTACCTGATCAGCATGACCGTTTCATTTGCATGACATTAACCTGTTATGACTAGTGCCAGGAGTACTTCCTGGTCAGGTCACAGGTCAGGAAAAAGTTTACAGTATAGGTCATGATGGCCCAATCCTCATAGTCATCAGGACATTGCAATCCACAAGGCAGAAGATGCAGTTTGTTAACTGGTGACTGTTCTCTTGTTGACTACAGGACTGTGCCAGGTGGTCTGGTCACAGTGGGAGAGGGACACTCTTCATTAAGAGAACACTAAGGCATCCTGCTGCTGGGAACGTGACTCTGACAAATGATGACTCTATCTTTATAGGAGATAAGGAAGCTATTGCTATAACATACACACACAAACATACAAATGCACACACACGCACAAAAAGTACACACACACACACACAAACAAGAATACATCCATGATCAATTGTTTATCCGCACTATGTGCCACGGCCTTCATGCCGGCAATAATTTTCTATTTTCATCGGTGGTAATAGAAAATAAAACACACACACACACCTCCCTCCACCTACATCTCCCTGTGAGGGTTTTAATTAAGATTTCACACACAGACAAGTCTCCCACCATTCACAGCCGAACTGCTCCTTGAACCTCATTGAGTCAGATAGGCCTCCCTCCCACAAAGATAGTTGATAAATTGCATCTCTGAAAAGGTGATTAGACACCGCTACGGTCCGTGCCACGTCACGCCGCACCATGCTGGTAGGGGTGTATCCCTACTTCAGCTCATTGTCTTACTGAGCACAGCTAATGGGCACAAAAAGCTAGAGACTTTTACCTCTGAGACTAAAATCATCCACACACACACACACACACACACACACACACACACACACACACACACACACACACACACACACACACGCACACGCACACGCACACACACTTACACAATATTCTCAGCACTATTATCAAAATCTCAGAGAAAACAAGGCTATAATTATATTAGACTGAAGGGGTTGAGAGTGAGGGAATCTAGTAGCATTTCCATCAGAACAAATGAGTGTAGTTACATACGGTCAAGGTTAGTGGTCCCAAGCACTTCACAACACTAAGGGAAACTCACCTCACCTAATGTACAAAGAGAGGGACACAAGTAAACACCCACAAGAGTTGAGGAATTGAGTGACTCCATTGAGACACACACTGCCACCAATAGTGATGGATGAAACCAATCATTAATGTCCCCAGTTCTTGACAGGCAGAATGGTACAGTGACAGCCACTCTTTTCTTTTATCATCTGGGCTGTCACATTAAGAATGACAGAGGGGATGCAGGGCTGAGATGGAGAGGAACAATAACCGTTATACTGCCGCCTTTCCCCTCAGATGTGTTAGAGGAGACCTGACGACCCCAACAGAACCACAGTAATAAAATGTGACCAGAGGGTCGGCTACTATTTCAGCACACTGGACCAGAAGAACCAGCAGAACCGGAGGCAGACATTCATTATAGTAGCGCCGGTCGGTACATTGTATTGTAGTAAATTTCATTCTGACGTTATCAGCGGTCACAGAGAGACAGACAAACATCTTCATTCTATGTTTAGCGGAGATCTTCTGTGTATAAAGTGACACGGAATGGCAAAAAGCATCTGACGACCCAGTTAGCTGTTCTTCGAGTGGTCTGAGGCAGTCGGTAAATTAGTGTTTTCAAGTGCAGCTTTATTAACGATGGTTTTGGGAAACAGCTCTGAGATGGTTCTAACGATGAACTTGGCCTTAAGATGCTTTTGTGAATCCAGGCCCTGGACAATAAATGATGTGAGGTAAAACACAAGCGCAAATTACATTTTCGAAAGACACCTTTTGAATGTGGAAATTTTGTATTATCACCTTCCGGTGTAAATACCATGGAAATGAAAAACCAAAAACTGTGTTTTAAGTGTGAAGTAGGCATTGGTCTTAATCTGAAAAAGAGCTACATGAGCACCATAGTACCTACTCCACCCATGCTCTAACAAGGTTTTCCAGCACAAAGCTTTGACATACTAAAGTAGCTATGATGATCTAATGTATATACAGTACATATACAGTATACCCCACAGGGATGCTGGCACATGTTGACTCCAATGCTTCCCACAGTTGTGTCAATTTGGCTTGATGTCCTTGGTGGACCATTGAGACACATGGGAAACTGTTGGGAGTGAAAACCCCAGCAGTGTTGACGTTCTTGACACAAACCGGTGCGCCTGGCACCTACTACTATACCCCGTTCACCCTCTGAATGGCACACATACACAATCCATGTCTCAATTGTCTCAAGGCTTAAAAATCTTTCTTTAACCTGTCTCCTCCCCTTCATCTACACTGATTGAAGTGGATTTAACAAGTGACATCAATAAGGGATCATAGCTTCCAACTAGAATCACTTGGTCAATCTATATCATGGAAAGAGCAGGTGATCATAATGTTTTGTACACTCAGTATATATACTGTATAATTAGGATGTATATATGTTTAGATATAGGCCTATTGTAAATGTGAATTATTGTAGCGTCACCATCTTGATTGCAAAGAAGTATACAAATACACACAACTTTAAGATACATACTCATTTGACAGAGGTAATGAACTGTGCATTGAGCAGCACATCAATTGATGAAATAGGACCATGTTTGCAAGAGCTTAAGTCAATCAGGAATGGAGACAGGCTCTATAGACCTCTAGATATGAGTGACTGTGTCCAACACATGCTGGGCATCTACTGAACAAAAAAAGTGTCTCAATTACATGTATTGCTAAATAAAAAAGTTTAAGGAAATACAGGAAGGCACCACATTACTACCAGACAAAACAACTTGCTCAGCATGTAAAAGTGTTAAAGAAAAGCTTGTTTTCATATAATAAAAAAGCTTGAAAAGGTAGTGGAATGGGATTTGCGTAGTGTGTGGATAATCCAATTCTTTAACTTGTATGCGGTACAAATCATATTATTGTGGGAGAACCTCCTCTAAGAGTATGACTTAGGCTGTTTGAGAAGGTTTGAATCTAAATCAACCTGCATACACATTGTTTGAAGTACGATAGACCAACATATCTACTGTAGTAGGTCAAGGCTATGTGCTGAAAAACCTTGGTAAAATATTGTCGCTGTAACGGTTTTCTTCTGGGGAAAGAGAGGCGGACCAAAATGCAGCGTGGTGGTTATTCATGTTTAATTTATAAAGACACTATACATGAATAAACTAACAAAAACAATAAATGTGCGAAAACCTAAACAGCCCTATCTGGTGCAAACACAGAGACAGGAACAATCACCCACAAAACCCAACACAAAACAGGCTACCTAAATATGGTTCCCAATCAAAGACAATGACTAACACCTGCCTCTGATTGAGAACCATATCAGGCCAAACATAGAAATAGACAAACCAGACACACAACATAGAATGCCCACCCAGCTCACGTCCTGACCAACACTAAAACAAGGAAAACACATACGAACGATGGTCAGAACGTGACAGTACCCCCCCAAGGTGCGGACTCCGAATGCACAACCTAAACCTATAGGGGAGGGTCTGGGTGGGCATCTGTCCACGGTGGCGGCTCTGGCGCTGGATGTGGACCCCACGCCATAATTGTCTTAGTCCATCTCCTTAGCGTCCCTTGAGTGGCGACCCTCGCCGCTAACCTTGGCCTAGGAAACCTAACAACGGGCCCCACTGGACTGAGGGGCAGCTCCGGACTGAGGGGAAGCTCGGGACTGAGGGGAAGCTCGGGACTGAGGGGAAGCTCGGGACTGAGGGGAAGCTCGGGACTGAGGGGAAGCTCCGGCAGGTTGATGGATCTAGGAGATCCTGGCTGGCTGGTGGTTCCGGCAGATCCTGGCTGACTGGCAGATCCCGGCAGACTGGCGGATCCCGGCAGACTGGCGGATCCCGGCAGACTGGCGGATCCTGGCTGAATCGTGGATCCCGGCAGACTGGCGGGTTCTGGCTGACTGGCTGACTGGCGGATCCTGGCTGAATTGCGGATCCTGGCTGACTGACGGATCCTGGCTGACTGGCGGATCTAACTGATCCTGGCTGATTGACGGCTCTGGCAGACCCTGGCTGACTGGCGGATCCTGGCTGAATTGCGGATCCTGGCTGAATGGTGGATCCCGGCAGACTGGCAGATCCTGGCTGACTGGCAGTTCTGGCAGATCCTGGCTGACTGGTGGATCCTGGCTGACTGGCGGATCTAACTGATCCTGGCAGACCTGCGGCTCTGGCGGATCCTGGCAGACTGGCGGCGCTGGCGGCGCTGCTCCTGGCTGACTGGCGGCTCCTGGCTGACTGGCGGCGCTGGCGGCTCCTGGCTGACTGGCGGCGCTGGCGGCTCCGGCGGCGCTGGGCAGACTGGCGGCACTGGTGGCACTGGGCAGACTGGCGGCACTGGCGGCGCTGGGCAGACTGGCGGCACTGGCGGCGCTGGGCAGACTGGCGGCGCTGGGCAGACTGGCGGCACTGGCGGCGCTGGGCAGACTGGCGGCACTGGGCAGACTGGCGGCACTGGCGGCTCTGGGCAGACTGGCGTCGCTGGGCAGACTGGCGTCGCTGGGCAGACTGGCGTCGCTGGGCAGACTGGCGGCACTGGCGGCGCTGGGCAGACTGGCGGCACTGGCGGCGCTGGGCAGACTGGCGGCACTGGCGGCTCCTGGCTGACTGGCGGCGCTGGCGGCTCCGGCGGCACTGGTGGCGCTGGGCAGACTGGCGGCACTGGCGGCGCTGGGCAGACTGGCGGCACTGGCAGCGCTGGACAGACTGGCGGCACTGGCTGCGCTGGGCAGACTGGCGGCACTGGCGGCGCTGGGCAGACTGGCAGCACTGTAGGCCTGATGCGTGGTGCTGGCAATGGTGGTACTGGGCCGAGGACACGCACAGGAAGCCTGGTGCGGGGAGCTGCCACCGGAGGGCTGGTGTGTGGAGGTGGCACTGGATGGCCCGGACCGTGAAGGCGTACTGGAGATCTTGAGAGCAGGGCTGGCACTAACCGCCCTAGCTGGATCTTCACCCTAGCCCGGCAGATGTGGGAAGCTGGGATGTAGCGCACCGGGCTAAGTACGCGTACTGGGGACACCGTGCGAACCACCGCATAACACGGTGCCTGACCAGCACCACGCTCGCCACGGTTAGCACTGCTAAGAGCACTGTAGTGCTGAGATGGCACAGGACGTGCAAGGCTAGGGAGATGCACAGGAGGCCTGGTGCGTGAGGCTGGCACAGTCTTCACCAGACAACTAGCACGCACCTCAGGACGAGTATGGAGAGCTGACCAGGTGTCATCAAATCCTCGACACGCTCCGTCAGGCGAAATCCGTGTCTCATGCACCAACACAGCAACTCCCTCATATCTCTCTCCTCCAATCTCCCCATTAACTCCTTCACCGTCTCTGCCTAGCTCACCTCCAACACTGGCTCTGGTTTCCTCCTTGGCTCCTTACGATAAACAATAGGGAGTTGGCTCAGGTCTGACTCCTGACTCTGCCACACTCTCCCTGTGCCACCCCCCAAGAAATTTTTGGGGCTGACTCTCGGGCTTCCATCCGCTCTGCCGTGCTAGCTCCTCATAATGCCGCCTCTCTGCTTTTGCTGCCTCCAGCTCGGCTTTGGGGCGGCAATATTCCCCTGGCTCTGCCCAGGGTCCTTTCCCATCTAGAATCTCCTCCCAAGTCCATTTCTCCAAGTAGTGCAGCCTCTCCCACTGCTGCTGCTGCTGCTCCTGCTGCTGCTGCCTCTGTTGCCTCCCCTGCTGCTGCTTTTGCCCGTCACCACGCCGCTTGGTCTTGTTGTGGTGGGTGATTCTGTAACGGTTTTCTTCTGGGGAAAGAGAGGCGTACCAAAATGCAGCGTGGTGGTTATTCATGTTTAATTTATAAAGACACTATACATGAATAAACTAACAAAAACAATAAACGTGCGAAAACCTAAACAGCCCTATCTGGTGCAAACACAGAGACAGGAACAATCACCCACAAAACCCAACACAAAACAGGCTACCTAAATATGGTTCCCAATCAGAGACAATGACTAACACCTGCCTCTGATTGAGAACCATATCAGGCCAAACATAGAAATAGACAAACCAGACACACAACATAGAATGCCCACCCAGCTCACGTCCTGACCAACACTAAAACAAGGAAAACACATACGAACGATGGTCAGAACGTGACAGTCACCCGCTCATGGACGTCCTACATTGGCTGCAAGAATGTTAAGGTAAAATCTTTTGATACAATCACAGCTTTTATTGCAGTGTCAAAATAGTATCAAACAACAGAAAAAAATAAACATTTGTTTATGGTTTCTAAATTCAGAAAAAGTTACATTGTCTGATATCAAAGGAGGCAGCCAAACGGTGACATAAGTAAAAACATATGACTCGCGGTTAAATAAAATAAATACAACTTTGAGTGAATGAATGATCAGATCAGATCTGACTGCTGAGTCTAAAGGTGTCCACCTACTGTACATAGGCTCGGTTTGCTTCTATCTGAACTCAGTAAGGAGAAATAAACATCTGTGCTCACATACTCCCTGTAAACCTTTGCTTGAAAAACGAGAAAAAAGCGGCAATATTACTGTTGTTTGTCCCTCTTGAGCCACTATAGCAACAACATACTCAGTAACACTTCCTCAATATAAGCCAAATTAATCTAAGATAAATCCCGAAATCTGTAATACATTTTTTTTGGTCTTAGTCTCCCAATTTTACATCTAACTAAGATGTTTAGTGCAGTATTTTTCAAGTGAAGAAATGTGCATGAAAACTAATGTTGAATGACGAGCTGTAGTCGATGAACAGCATTCTCACATAGGTATTCCTCTTGTCCAGATGGGTTAGGGCAGTGTGCAGTGTGGTTGAGATTGCATCGTCTGTGGACCTATTTGGGCGGTAAGCAAATTGGAGTGGGTCAAGGGTGTCAGGTAGGGTGGAGGTGATATGGTCCTTGACTAGTCTCTCAAAGCACTTCATGATGACGGATGTGAGTGCTACGGGGCGGTAGTCGTTTAGCTCAGTTACCTTAGCTTTCTTGGGAACAGGAACAATGGTGGCCCTCTTGAAGCATGTGGGAACAGCAGACTGGTATAGGGATTGATTGAATATGTCCGTAAACACACCGGCCAGCTGGTCTGCGCATGCTCTGAGGGCGCGGCTGGGGATGCCGTCTGGGCCTGCAGCCTTGCGAGGGTTAACACGTTTAAATGTCTTACTCACTTCGGCTGCAGTGAAGGAGAGACCGCATGTTTCCGTTGCAGGCCGTGTCAGTGGCACTGTATTGTCCTCAAAGCGGGCAAAAAAGTTATTTAGTCTGCCTGGGAGCAAGACATCCTGGTCCGTGACTGGGCTGGGCTGTTTTCAGATTAGCCTTGTTAAAATCCCCAGCTACAATGAATGCAGCCTCCGGATAAATCGTTTCCAGTTTGCAGAGAGTTAGATAAAGTTCGTTCAGAGCCATCGATGTGTCTGCTTGGGGGGGGATATATACGGCTGTGATTATAATCGAAGAGAATTCTCTTGGTAGATAATGCGGTCTACATTTGATTGTGAGGAATTCTAAATCAGGTGAACAGAAGGATTTGAGTTCCTGTATGTTTCTTTCATCACACCATGTCACGTTGGCCATAAGGCATACGCCCCCGCCCGTCTTCTTACCAGAAAGATGTTTGTTTCTGTTGGCGCGATGCGTGGAGAAACCCGCTGGCTGCACCGCTTCGGATTGCGTCTCTCCAGTTAGCCATGTTTCCGTGAAGCAGAGAACGTTACAGTCTCTGATGTCCCTCTGGAATGCTACCCTTGCTCGGATTTCATCAACCTTGTTGTCAAGAGACTGGACATTGGCAAGAAGAATGCTAGGGAGTGGTGCACGATGTGCCCGTCTCCGGAGTCTGACCAGAAGACCGCTTCGTTTCCCTCTTTTTCTGAGTCGTTTTTTTTTGGGGTCGCTGCATGTGATCCACTCCGTTACACTGGTTGTAAGGCAGAACACAGGATCCGCATCGCGAAAAACATATTCTTGGTCATACTGATGGTGAGTTGACGCTGATCTTATATTCAGTAGTTCTTCTCGGCTGTATGTAAAGAAACCTAAGATGACCTGGGGTACTAGTGTAAGAAATAACACGTAAAAAAACAAAAAACTGCATAGTTTCCTCGGAACGCGAAGCGAGGCGGCCATCTCTGTCGGCGCCGGAAGTATACTTTATAAGAGGTTTTAAAAACAGGTTCCATTTGACAAAAAATGCCATGACTTACAGTAAAGCTTTGTTGTCAGACTAGATGGATGCAGCTCAATGCATGATTAATATAATTCACTTTCTTGGTAGTCCAAAAAATATTGCTATCAGGTTGTAAATCACAGCTGAATTGTTACATTGATTGCTGCCTCCACCCATTCGGGAGGCACTGTTTCAGTTTTAATTACTAAATATTTTGAACAAAAACGGACGACTGTCACTAAGTTACTAAGGCTGG
Source organism: Oncorhynchus tshawytscha (assembly GCF_018296145.1). Lineage (NCBI taxonomy): Eukaryota > Metazoa > Chordata > Actinopteri > Salmoniformes > Salmonidae > Oncorhynchus > Oncorhynchus tshawytscha. Next base: position 67,972,223 of record NC_056432.1, read on the forward strand.
GATTGTCAATACAATCAAAGGGCAATGATCACAAGTTATAATGTGGCTAATAGGCTATCGCATGTGTCAAACACAAGGCCTGCGGGCCGAATAAGACACACAAGCAAGTATAAATGAGTCAAGAGTTGAATCATCTACTTAATAAAATTACAGCCTGATGCGCTTACATCGGTGAATTCAATTTCACTTGCACTGCTTTCATGTGTCCTGTTAGCAGCATGCAGCGTAGGGAAAGAGTACAGACACATCCCACAGTCCTAGCTAGACTACTAAAATGTTGCAGTCTGGCTTCAGTTTTTAAAGCTTGACAATGAATAACCAAAAAACTAAACCTGCAACAAAACACCATGCCAAGGAGAAACATGTGGGTCTTGTATAGTAACATTTAAGCAGTAGCCTAGTCTGGCTACTCAACTACAATACATTTAAGCAGTAGCCTAGTCTGGCTACTCAACTACAATACATTTTGAGTGCACCATACAGCAAAGCTGCATTCAACTGGACCGGTGATCCATGCATAGCCAGTCAGAGCTACAGTAGGCCTATATGCAAATAAGCCATTTGCCACACGGGCCTGCCATTATTCACTTTGAACTGAACTGTGTGTTTACAGGCAGTAGGAACAGCGCGACTTCAGATCATTAGAACGAATTTGCCAAAAGCCATAAAATACACCTGAAAGGATTTCTGCATATACAGTGGGGCAAAAAAGTATTTAGTCAGCCACCAATTGTGCATGTTCTCCCACTTAAAAAGATGAGAGAGGCCTGTAATTTTCATCATAGGTACACTTCAACTATGACAGACACAATGAGGGAAGAAGTTCAAACAGGTGCCATTAATACAGGTAACGAGTGGAGGACAGAGGAGCCTCTTAACGAAGAAGTTACAGGTCTGTGAGAGCCAGAAATCTTGCTTGTTTGTAGGTGACCAAATACTTATTTTCCACCATATTTTGCAAATAAATTCATTAAAAATCCTACAATGTGATTTTCTGGATTTTTTTTCTCATTTTGTCTGTCATAGTTGAAGTGTACCTATGATGAAAATTACAGGCCTCTCTCATCTTTTTAAGTGGGAGAACTTGCACAATTGGTGGCTGACTAAATACTTTTTTGCCCCACTGTATATGCAGAAATCCTTTCAGGTGTATTTTATGGCTTTTGGCAAATTCGTTCTAATGATCTGAAGTCGCGCTGTTCCTACTGCCTGTAAACACACAGTTCAGTTCAAAGTGAATAATGGCAGGCCCGTGTGGCAAATGGCTTATTTGCATATAGGCCTACTGTAGCTCTGACTGGCTATGGCGCACAGGTCTGCAAAGACTCCAAACATTCTATGAATTCATGAAAACATGAAAATAACCATATCTAAGTGCTCAATGTGTCCTATTCTTCCTGGGGGAGTATATGAACACATTTTAATAAGATTTAATGTTGCTAAAATGCTGTCAGTTCCACTTTAAGGATATTCTTGCATTATATAACCTATAAATGGCTTTAAGGTGCAGGCTACTAAAGCACAGTGCACAGCAGTGAATGATGATATCCCCTTAGATCCACCCCTCCTTCCCAGAGTACCATTAACACAGGGGACACTATACTCATTTTACATCATTATAAAGTACCAAGACAAAAGGTACACTTAGAAATGATAGCTATGAGTAATCATTCCACAACTGCTGGGCTTTGCACTCAAACAGTTATTCCTCCAAATATTGCCCCCCAGCTCCAGCCCCACTCAAAGGTCACCGAGCATCTAGCCTGGATGTCAATCTGTTTCGGCTTTAGCCAAAATGTTCTGGTGCTGTCAAATATGACAACAACAAGATGTCTAACACAGAAACAGAGACTAGGCAAGGCTACCAAGCATCCACCTGCCATTTACAGCCAATCAGAGGGAGAGAGACAACTCAATCAACCAATCACCTCTACAATGCTCTGGTGAGCTAATGGAATGCATTGTTCTGATTGCAGAGAAAGGTGGCTAGAGAGGGAATTTATATCATTGACAAAACATATAAATAGTTGGCTCCCATTCAGATAAGGGACATATGATGTAATCAAAGTAAATCACTGGAAGATTAACACTAGGATCATTGTAAATCATTGTCACTTGTGTTCTAGTCAATGCTTCAGAAGATCTCCCAATGGAAAGGAGTTGTACATTAAATGCTTCCTGTGCCTCAGATATTAGGCTAAACCCTTGAACGAGAAGCTAATGTGCATGCATCATTATTGTCTAAACCCAGACCATATTCCAGTTGTCATGCAGTCATTCTTTTTCAGAGATAATTGATTAACGAGGATGGAAAGCGGCAATCAGAATGCTTGCCCTCCGGCTCTGCAAATGACCACTTGATCTTGCATCATTTGTTCTCAACTTTACTCACAGACGATTGAGCCATTAGGTTTATTTGATCACCCATTTCAACCAATCTACAAGTAAAAAACATCCTGCTTTTTACATAGTTACCATATTACAACTACTTTATATGCAGTCCTTGAGCATGGAAAAAAAGGAATAAAAGATTGTCATTGCCGGGGGTCTCTGAATATCTCTTGAACCATGTTCTATTTATCAAGACTTGGTCTGTTACAGTCAATCACGGACACACGTGGGAGGAATAATGAACGAGACAAAGAGACTGAGACCAAGAGACTGATGAAGCGGCAAGGTTGTCTGGTCATTTAAGTGCTTGTCACCTTGTTTAACAGATCTTCACTGCGGTGTTGTTATAAACCAGAAGTGGAGAAGGCAGGAGAGGATCAATCTTTGTCAATCTAAGCCTATGGCGTAGGTTTCTCTCCTCCCTGCTGTACAGTACAATGGAAATGTATATTCCTGGATTGAGAAGGAAAATACCAGATGGACTGATTGGATTGAAATGTTTTTGAAATGATTGCTGAGTGAGTGACTGAGTGTGTCAGTGCACGTGAGTGTCACCAGGCATGGCCGCAGGAAGTAGGGGTGCTGAGGGTGCTGAAGAACCCCCTGAAAAATCTGAATAAAAAAATAGATACAGTACCAGTCAAAAGTTTGGATGCACCTAGAGTACTCATTCAAGGGGTTTTCTTTATTTTTACAAAATGCTATATTGTAGAATAATAGTGAAGACATCACAACTATGAAATAACACATATGGAATCATGTAGTAACCAAAAAAAGGGTTAAACAAATCAATATATATATATTTTTTTTTGATTCTTCAAAGGAGCCACCCTTTGCCTTGTTGACAGCTTAGCACACTCTTGGTGGCATTCTCTCAACCAGCTTCACCTGGAATGCTTTTCCAACAGTCTTGAAGGAGTTCCCACATTTAAGGAACATGTGTTGTCTGCTTTTCCTTCACTCTGCGGTCCAACTCATCCCAAACCATCTCAATTGGGTTGACGTTTGATGATTGTGGAGGCCAGGTCTTCTGATGCAGCACTCCATCACTCTCCTTCTTGGTCAAATAGCCGTTACACAGCAAGGAGCTGTGTGTTGGGTCATTGTCCTGTTGAAAAACAAATGATAGTCCCACTAAGCAGCTAATGTTGAGATGCGTCTGTTACTTGAACTCTGTGAAGCATTTATTTTGGCTGCAATTTCTGAGGCTGGTAACTCTAATGAATTTATCCTCTGCAGCAGAGGCAACTCTGCATCTTCCTTTCCTGTGGCGGTCCTCATGAGAGCCAGTTTCATCATAGCGCTTGATGGTTTTCGCGACTGCACTTGAAGAAACTTTCAAAGATCTTGACATTTTCCGGATTGACTGACCTTCATGGCTTAATGTAATGATGGACTGTCATTTCTCATTGCATATTTGAGCTTTCTTGACATAATATGGATTTAGTCTTTTACCAAATAGGGCTATCTTTGTATACCACCCCTACCTTGTCACAACACAACTGATTGGCTCAAATGCATTAATTAATCAAGAAAGAAAGAAATTCCACAAATGAACACCTTCATTGAAATGCATTCCAGGTGACTACCTCATGAAGCTGGTTGAGAGAATGCCAAGTATGTGCAAAGCTGTCATCAAGGCAAAGGTTGGCTACTTTGAATAATCTCAAATATAAAATAAATTATTATTTGTTTAACACTTTTGTGGTTACTACATGATTCCATGTGTTATTTCATAGTTTTGATGTCTTCACTATTATTATACAATGTAGAAAATAGTCAAAATAAAGAGAAACTCCTGAATGAGTAGGTGTTTCCAAACTTTTGACTGGTACTGTTTATGTAAAAATATATATTTTCACAAACGTAGTGCACTGGGCCTTTACTAGTCCTGTATTAGCGAACTGATATAGTTCTCTGTAGTGCCATCGAAAAATATATAATTATCCCCCCGTCGGCGAAAAAATGTCAACACCCCCAACCCCAAACTATTCCCGTGGTTATGTCACCCGGGATGTGTGCCCACTCGTGAGAAGAAAAACTGTGGTAATTTTGCCGTATGAACAATACAGTTGGTTGATTGGAGTGGACTCATGTTAATAATTTGATTTTCCTTTCAGATTATAGTTCCATAATGGGCTCAACAGGAAGGCTACTCCTTGAATTTCTTCCTATTTTCTATTTTTCAGACTTTTACTTTAGCAAACTTCCATCTGAAAAATAATGTATTAACTGGTACAGTGGTTAACTGGTACAGTGGTTAAGGGCACTGTACTGCAGCGCCAGCTGTGCCATCAGAGACTCTGGGTTCGCGCCCAGGCTCTGTCAAGCCGATAGGGATGTCCTTGTCTTATCGCGCACCAGCGAATCCTGTGGTGTGCCGGGCGCAGTGCGTGCTAACCAAGGTTGCCAGGTGCACGGTATTTCCTCCTAAACATTGGTGCGGCTGGCTTCCGGGTTGGATGCGCGCTTTGTTAAGAAGCAGTGCGGCTTGGTTGGGTTGTGTATCGGATGACGCATGACTTTCAACCTTCGTCTCTCCCGAGGCCGTACGGGAGTTGTAGCGATGAGACAAGATAGTAGCTACTAAAACAATTGGATACCATGAAATTGGGAAGAAAAAGGGGTAAAAAAAACAACAACAAAAAAACTGGTACAGTAGTATTCAATCTTCCGCTCTTTAAAATTAGCCCCAATGATTGGTTTAATCAGTCAATTTTACACACACACCTACAGTATATGCATCCATAAATCTCCAAAACATGGGTATGCTTTGCTGCTAGTTCAAGGTCATAATGTTACAACTGCTATGGAAGTGTTCTTCTCTCTCCCAGCTCATACTCCCCAGCTCCCTTCACAGCGCAGACACCTGATGGATTCTTCTGAATAATTTAAGGTGAATTTAATTACTTTAAACAAACCCACGGGGGTTAGCGTTCAACTCATTAATGAGTTTCTAGGCATGCATTACAAAGCTATTTATCAACTCAGGGAAACATGGCCTGGCAGCGCAACTTTGTTACTGTCACCTCCTCCACTGCAGAGATGAATGATATATTTTTCTCTCCCTGTTGAGAGAGAGAGAGAGAGAGACAATGTTAAATGCTTGATGTGTTTCAAAACATATTGGCAGAGAATGGTTAATCATTTCCTACCACAGCTTTTTCAGCAACAAATGAATCAGTCGAAGTGAGGTAAGTAAAAATCTAATCAAATCAAATGTATTTGTCACATACACATGGTTAGCAGATGTTAATGCGAGTGTAGCGAAATGCTTGTGCTTCTAGTTCCGACAATGCAGTAATAACCAACGAGTAATCTAACCTAACAATTCCACAACTACTACCTTATACACACAAGTGTAAAGGGATAAAGAATATGTACATGAAGATATATGAATGAGTGATGGTACAGAACGGCATAGGCAAGATGCAGTATATGTTATCGAGTACAGTATATACATATGAGATGAGTCATGTAGGGTATTTAAACAAAAGTGGCATAGTTTACAGTGGCTAGTTATACATGTATTACATAAAGATGCAGTAGATGATATAGAGTACAGTATATACATATACATATGAGATGAGTAATGTAGGGTATGTAAACATTATATTAAGTAGCATTGTTTAAAGTGGCTAGTGATATATTTCACATCAATTTCCATCAATTCCCATTATTAAAGTGGCTGGAGTTGAGTCAGTGTGTTGGCAGCAGCCACTCAATGTTAGTGGTGGCTGTTTAACAGTCTGATGGCCTTGAGATAGAAGCTGTTTTTCAGTCTCTCGGTCCCTGCTTTAATGCACCTGTACTGACCTCGCCTTCTGGATGATAGCGGGGTGAACAGGCAGTGGCTCGGGTGGTTGTTGTCCTTGATGATCTTTATGGCCTTCCTGTGACATCGGGTGGTGTAGGTGTCCTGGAGGGCAGGTAGTTTGCCCCCGGTGATGCGTTGTGCAGACCTCACTACCCTTTGGAGAGCCTTACGGTTGTGGGCGGAACAGTTGCCGTACCAGGCGGTGATACAGCCCGACAGGATGCTCTCGATTGTGCATCTGTAGAAGTTTGTGAGTGCTTTTGGTGACAAGCCGAAATTCTTCAGCCATCTGAGGTTGAAGAGGTGCTGCTGCGCCTTCTTCACGACGCTGTCTGTGTGGGTGGACCAATTCAGTTTGTCCATGATATGTACGCTGTGGAACTTAAAATTTACTACCCTCTACACTACTGTCCCATCGATGTGGATAGGGGGATGCTCCCTCTGCTGTTTCCTGAAGACCACAATCATCTCCTTTATTTTGTTGACGTTGAGTGTGAGGTTATTTTCCTGACACCACACTCCGAGGGCCCTCACCTCCTCCCTGTAGGCCGTCTCGTAGTTGTTGGTAATCAAGCCTACTACTGTAGTGTCGTCCGCAAACTTGATGATTGAGTTGGAGGCGTGCATGGCCACGCAGTCGTACTGTATTCATGAATGCATTGAACTTGTTCATGAATTCTTTAGTAGGAATTTTGCTCAAACTCGTTTAATCAGCTATCAGTTCCTCCCACTGTGGAGATCAATCACTGTGGAGTATGAGATCTACAAAGTGGAATTAGAGTTATAGTGGAAAGTTCTATTAGTGTGGTGTGTAGCAGAGGTCACCATGATTCTGGGTGTTGAGTGGGGGGAAAACAAAGTGAATCTGCAAAGAAGCCGCGACAGGCTGGGTAATAGTATATGCATAAGATGACTGATCAAGGGCCCGGTTCTACTATAACAAAGCATTCATTCTCAGTCAGAACACACTTACAAAAGCAGAGGGCAAGAATGTGCCAAGGAAATAATCACAACCAAGACCTACAGAAGATTAATAAATCATTGCATCCCTCGCAGCGCTTCTCAGAGCCAGGTTACGTAAACACGAGCAGGGGGGCAAGGTATCCTAAACCGGGGTTCTAACACACTGTAAATCATCAGAGGAGATATTTTAGAAGATTATGGACAAGGACTGTTTCTGGACAGTTTCTGGAGCCTAACCTATCGTCCAAAGCCTCACACTTTGATAGCCTGTGTTGTTTGGGGAATTGTTGGGTTTCATCTTCTACACTGTACATTTTTAAAAATAGTTTCAACTAATTATTATTAAGTAACTGGTTGCACAGCCTTTTTTAGTTTACTCAACTTTTTGGGCAAACAAAAATATTTGCCCAAACTTAAATTCAGTCAATTTAAAATTATGTGTTTGCTCAACTTGTCTCATATTCAACTGTAAATTACTATTTGGGCATCTTAAATAAAGAAGGCTGCGCTTTAACATACAATATTATGCATGTTAATTTATACAGTTGTTATTGTTCAACACTTCCTCACCTGGGATTTGAACTCACAACCTCTTGGATCACAGTATTTTGATCTTCCAACTATGCCACCATGTCTGTGTCAATTATAATTTAATCTGACTATTTTCTCATCATTGATTTGATTGACTTATTTCAGCAATGTCAGGTTAATCTGTATTGTTGTCTAATGTTGGTGGGGCATATTACTCTGCTTTAATGTTACTCCTTAATCACTATGATAAATTCAATAGTTTTTCTTGAGGGTTCTTAACACCCGCCAGCTGCACCAATGTGTTGGAGGAAACACTGTTCAACTGGCGACCAAGGTCAGCCTGCAGGTACCTGACCCGCCACAGGGAGCCACTAGGACATTATCTTCCAAGTAAAGCCCTCCTGGCCAAACCCTCCCCTAACCTGGATGATGCTGGGCCAATTGTGCGCCGTCCTATGGGGCTCCAGGCCACGGCTGGTTGTGGCACAGCCCGGGAATGAACCCAGGTCTGTAGTAACGCCTCTAGCACTGCGATGCAGTGTCTTAGACCGCTGCACCACTCGGGAGGCCCCCTCTTGAGTGTACTTTTAACAGAGCTGAAATTTAGTTGAAGACAGGTGAAATCAGTTATTGACACAGACATGGTGGCATATCAGGAAGATTGGAATGCCTTGAACCAAGAGGTTTTGAGTTCACATCCCAGGTGAGGCCATGTTGAATATTAGTTACTGTATGAATTAACATGCACAATATAGTCATGTATGTCAAATGCTAGATTTGTTTTACAGTGTATTCTCTGAGAGATTATTGCATGGAATTGAATGGTCAAGGTTCATACCAGGACAGATCCAAGGACTGAATCTTACAAAAAGATTCAGGACTGAATCTTACAAAAATGTTTGGTTCGTAGAAATGATTTCTTGAACCTGAGTACAGTGTAGGAGTACAAAAAAACAGCATCAAATCTGCATAAAGTAATTCATCATATTAGATTACTGAACTCAAAACAAAGTTTCCACGCAATCTAGGTATGAAGCTTTCCTATCCAAAAAGTCTGAAGGAGTTTTAGCTTTCTCTGTTTCTCATTCGTCAGTCAGTTCACAGAGAGTTGTAATCTTCCACAGACAGATTAGAGCAAAGCGGAGCTGCACAAAAGCCAACTGATTTGGAAGGTTTGATTAATTCTCTGATCAGAGATAATCACTGGCATTTTCCAGCTCTCTTCCATGCACTTTCCCTTTTTTTATTTTTTTGAGTCTTCTCTTCCTATTCACACTAAATCACAGCCATACTAGTCATTTTTCCACCCTCCAAACTGGTAGAACCAAACAGAAACTGTACCTTAAAGGGATGAACCTCTTGGCATAAGCCTGAACAGAGAGGAGTGACTGAGTGATGGACATATTCACCATGATACCAAATTAAGGAGCACTGAGATAGGTCAGCAGCTAGCATAGCGTGTAAAATATAGTGGAAGGAGAGATAGAGAGAGAGAGCGAGAGAGAGAGAGAGAGAGAGAGGAGGTAAAACATTGAGATTAAAAGGAAAAGAGGAAATAAGATGGTATGAGAAGTTAAATGAAAAGTATGGTGGTGACACATTTGTGTCATTTGATATTGACTATGCTATTGATTATGAATTGGAATAATTCACGCTGTACTGTACATGTGGTCTGTTCATTGTCCTAGAAAACTTGACCACAGACCAGCTATAGACCCCCCACACACACACACTTATGCCCATGTCCAAATGTCTCAGGCCTTTACCTTCAGAAATAATGCGTACTTCAGGTCACCTTCATTTCAAAGCTTTTGTCTTCAAAGGCACTTCTCCAGCAGCACTCAAGGTGTGCAACAGTGTGAGAAATTACAAGGCCTCAATTAGTTTCTCCCTCTTTTTCTCTGAACTGTGACACCATGAAAGAATCAATAACCTCTCAGTTATGGGGTTGAGAGGTGTAATGAGATGCATGAGAACGTACTCTCTAAAGGCCCACACTCAGACAAAGATTAAAACTTAAACCTAATCAACCTATGAATCTTCAGTGTGAGTTATTTTAAGGGTTTCTGAATGTTGTTTAAATGTGCCTTCTGAGGGTTGTGTGGAGGTTGTGTAGATGCTGTTTCTGTGGTCTAAAGGTCTCTGATTCGTATATGTAAAGGAAACAAACTGTAATACACTATAAAGGCCATATCAATTGTATTTTTTACAACCACACTTTAACACATCAACTCAATCATCACACACTCCAAAGAACATGCAAGACCCTGGTACACCTCCTTCATTGTGCACCAATGCAAACAAAGTGTATAGCACATGAAGCCTAGGTTGATTGTTGACAGGCTTGAAATATGCAGTACATTAAAGGAGCACTGCCATTAAGAGTCAGAAATGTGATGGCAATCTATGACTACTGTAAGTGGGTGAGCGATTGGGCTGATCCTGATTGAAAGGGCATCACGAAGAGCCTCCAACCACTAACTATCAATCAGAGAGAGATCTGACCACAGTGCGTCTCCACTCCAGTTAATGATCAGCTAACCGCAGAAGAAAAAACACCAGCATAAAAACACCAGCATAAAAAACACCAGCATAAAAAACACCAGCATAAAAACATCAGCATAAAAAACACCAGCATAAAAACATCAGCATAAAAAACATCAGCATAAAAACATCAGCATAAAAACATCAGCATAAAAACATCAGCATAAAAAACATCAGCATAAAAACAGCATAAAAACATCAGCATAAAAAACATCAGCATAAAAACATCAGCATAAAAACATCAGCATAAAAACATCAGCATAAAAACATCAGCATAAAAACATCAGCATAAAAAACACCAGCATAAAAACAGCATAAAAACATCAGCATAAAAAACATCAGCATAAAAACATCAGCATAAAAACATCAGCATAAAAACATCAGCATAAAAACATCAGCATAAAAACATCAGCATAAAAAACACCAGCATAAAAACACCAGCATAAAAAACATCAGCATAAAAAATATGGGCGTGTGCTTTATGATGCCTTTACCCCCTTCAGAGCCAAGGCATTGAGTGGATAATGACTTTCACTGGGAAAGGACCTAAAGTTAAACCCTATCCAGCTGCAGTGAAATATGGTAAGGAAAGGGAAATACCTAGTCAGTTGTCCAACTGAATTTATTCCACTGAAATGTGTCTTCCGTGTTTAACCCAACCCCTCTGAATCAGAGAGGCGCAGAGGGCTGCCTTAATCAACATCCACGTCTTCGGCGCCCGGGGAACAATGGGATATAACTGCCTTGCTCAGGGGCAGAATGTCAGATTTTTACATTGTACTAATGGGGATGAGGATAGTGAACAGATCTCTGTTTGTTGTTTCTCAACATCTCTATTGTACATCAACCTCTGGTTTAGAATTGAATCGTAGATACGATTTTAAACACGTGTCACTTTACATACCTGTCCTTGAACACCAGGTGTAAATGTCATGTCAGACCTACAGTGTGTTCCAGGGTTACGTGCAAAAAATCATAACAATGTTTTTTATATATTTATTTATTTCACATTTTAAAACAGTCCATTTAGTAAGGCCCTCGTGCATATAGACACATACCAGCTCTACTGGTAGTACTGCTACTACCAGCAGTACTACATCTGCACCTGTCCACGACACAAGTTGTTCTGCTTTCACGAACACATCCAATGCTAGCATCAATTATTTTACATATGTTGTTAGCCCAGCTAGCATGGACACTGACAGTTGTGAATCTGATGCAGCCGAAGAGCTACTGCCCCCTTACCCGGGAAAATACTGAAAAACAGACAGGGACGTTGGACCATCGAAGAGGCACAAATATGATGAGAACATGATTGATTTGGGGTTCACTTATATTGGGAGTAGTGCCTCTCAGCCACAGTGTGTTATACACTGTATGTGCAAAAGTACTATCTCACAACTCAATGAAACCTTCACTCTTACGCAGACATTTAGAAACAAAACATACCAATTTGAAAAATAGGCCACCAGAGTTTTTTGAATGAGAATTAAGACGACTTTCGAGTAGTAAGACATGTATAAAATAAATAGATACCATTAATAAGAAGGGGCTATAAGCGTATTATATAGTGAGCTACCGAGTAGCTAGGACAGGCAAGCCCCATACTATTGTGGAGGACTTAATTCTTCCTGCTGCCGCACATATGGCTGGGACAATGCTTGGGGAAAAGCCCCAAAAACTATACAGACAATGACTTCATCAAATAACACTGTTTCACAATGCATCAGTGGCATGGCAGGAGATGTTTTGAAACAATTACTGCTTCGCATACAAGCCAGTGAATTCTATGCATTACAGCTGGATGAGTCAACAGACGTTGCGGGCCTGGCACAGCTCCTGGTATATATCCGTTACATTTACAGGGTGTCAATTAAGGAAGACATCCTCTTCTGCAAACCACTGGAAACCAGGACAACAGGAGAGGATATTTGTCAAGTACTGGACAGCTTTGTGACATCAAGTGGACTTTGGTGGTCAAGACAGGGAGACATAGTGGAGTGGTAATGCACGTGCATGCAGTTGCTCCCGACGCCACTTGGGTACACTGCAGCATCCACCGAGAGGCACTTGCTGCCAAGGGAATGCCTGACTGCTTGAAAAACGTTTTGGACACTACAGTGAAAATGGTTAACTTTGTTAAAGTAAGGCCCCTGAACTCTTGTGTAGTTTCTGAACGATGCAATGATATGGGCAGCGAACATGTAAAGCTTTTACAACATACAGAAGTGCGCTAGTTATCAAGGGGCAAAGTATTAACATGTTTGTTGAATTGAGAGATGAGCTTAAGTTTTCTTTAATGTCCATCATTTTCACTTGTCTAACTGCTTGCATGTTGATGAGTTTCTCAGACAACTGACCTGTCTGGGTGATATTATTTCTTGCCTGAATGATCTGAATCGAGGACTACAGGGACTATCCACAACTATATTCAATGTGTGGGACAAAATTGAGGCTATTATTAAGAGGTTGGAGCTCTTCTCTTCTCTGCATTAACAAGGACAACACACAGGTCTCTCCATCGTTGTATGATTTTTTTGTGTGCAAATTAACTCAAGCTTACAGACAATGTCAAATGTGATATAGCAAAGCACCTGAGTGAGTTGGATGCGCAATTACGCAGGTACAATCCCGAAATGGATGACACAAATAACTGGATTCGTTATCCCTTTCATCCTCTGCCTCCAGTCCACTTATCGATATCTGAACAAGAGAGCCTCATCGAAATTGCAAACAAGCGGTTCTGTAAAAATGTAATTTAATCAGAAGCCACTGCCCGATTTGTGGATTGGGCTGCGGTCAGAGTATCCTGTCTTGGCAAATCGAGTTGTTAAGACACTGATGACCTTTGCAACCACGTACCTATGTGAGAGTGTATTATTGGGCCCTCACTAGAATGAAAACTAAATACAGGCAGGCACAGATTGTGTGAAAAATTATTTAAGACTCTCTCCAATACAACCCAACATTGCAGAGTTATGTGCATCCTTTCAAGCATACCCTTCTCATTAAGTTGTGGTGAGTTGTTCACAATTTTCGATGAACAAATACGGTTTTATATGTAATATGGTTAAATAAAGAGTAAAATTATCGATCTTTATTGTCACGCTCTGACCATAGTTCTTGTGTGTTTTCCTTGTTTTAGTGTTGGTCAGGACGTGAGCTGGGTGGGCATTCTATGTTGTATGTCTAGTTTGTCTATTTCTATGTTTGGCCTGATATGGTTCTCAATCAGAGGCAGGTGTTAGTCATTGTCTCTGATTGGGAACCATATTTAGGTAGCTTGTTTTGTGTTGGGTTTTGTGGGTGATTGTTTCCTGTCTTTGTGTTTGTTGCACCAGATAGGGCTGTTTCGGTTTTTCACGTTTCTTGTTTTGTATATTATTCTAGTTTCATCTTTCATTAAGGATGTATAAAGATAACCACGATGCATTTTGGTCCGCCTCTCTTTCACCAGAAGAAAACCGTTACATTTATTATATTATTATTTGTACCCCGTTCTTATAAGAGCTCTTTGTCACTTCCCACAAGTTGAGTTGTGACAAAAAATCACACTCATTCTTATGTTAAATACATTTATTGTATAGTGTGTGTGTGTGGCAGGCTTACAATGATAGCAAAAAACAACATCTGAGAATGCGCTGACCTTGGTGCTAGAGGGGGTACGCAGCTGGAGGTTGAATGTTTGAAGAGGTACGAGACTATAAAAGTTTTGCAACCACTGGTGTAGAGAATTGTCATGACGTTGGCCTGGGGGGTAGGTTTATGACAGTCATAAATACCTCTTCCCCCCTTTGTCCTCTCTCTACCCTACTGATGTGAAATTTGAAAACCCCTTGGTTAACATAGAGATTTTGGGAACATCAGAACGTGGGGGGAAATGAACTATATTCTGGTAATCCGACCATTTGAACATATGCGGTGATACTTAATGAATATGATGTCAGTTCGGTTGTCATCTGGGATATTCTCATCAATGATAGGATGACATAAACTCTACAGTGGAAAGTCTGCACATTGTAGTTATCGGAGTCATATGGAATTGTTGTTCAATTGAAATGTTTGAATATAAAATTATTGGTGAAGAAATTAAATGTAATTTTAGCTTCCAAATGAGAGATTTGGGTTTTCATGAGGTTAGGGCTCTGCTCAATCAGTGGCCCGCCCCCAGAAGAGACATGGGTTACAAAACTTTTCAAACACACCCTTCTCGCTCCACTATATAAAGCCTTGACAAAAATGTAACCTCCTGTTCCAAGTATGTGAGGTCTGCAGCCTCTGCATTAAAAGGACTAACATGTCAACTACAGAACTAAGCCAACCTCAGCGTGAGCTTTGGTTGCGAATGGTATGAACTTTTAACTCTTATTCACTACAGAGTGATACCTCCTAGCCGTTGAGTTAGCAACAGTAGCTGCAAATGTGGTCTAGGAACATTTAGAACAGACAGAGTATCCCGTCTATCACACAACGACGTTACTACAAAATATCCAGAGACATTCTTCAAAGGACAAAGGACTCGGTTTGGCAACACGGCCTTCCATCTACCACCAACCTACCGAAGCGCAGCTCAGAGAAAATATTTATTGCATTTTCCTTTTCCAAATGGGCGGTAATTTAGAATGCATAAGATACTGTATTTACGATAGCACAGCTTCTCCCTTTGTCCCTCAGTCTTCCCGCTCTTTCACTCAAACCCAGCCCCTTTTCTTTTGTGTAACCAGTTGTCATACCTGTTCCGCCCGCTAGGGACGCTTTCCTTTATGACGTATTAATAATCAAGTTTGTTTAAAAAGAACCATGAAAGAAGCCAGCCCAAAGGAATTTAAACTATACAAAATCTTTAAGGAAATGAACCCCCCAAAAAGTTTGATTAGACTTTTTCTATACAAAAGACAAGTCATACATTTAGAAAGCACTGGACAAAGGGCCTTTAGATACCTGAATGGATACAATAGACATCCAGAGTGCAGTATGGTACATGCAAATCTGTAGTAGGGTAATTACATGTCCTATTGAACGTTTGGAAAGTAGATTAAAAAAAATGTGTGAGCCTGCAGGAAGGGTACCATGAGGGAGGAGGATGTCTTCCCTGTAACGCACAGCTTTGAGATTGCCTGCTATGACAACAAGCTCAGTCCAATGATGCTGTGACACACCGCCCCCAGACCATGATGGACCCTCCAGCTCCAAATCGATCCCGCTCCAGAGTACAGGCCTCGGTGTAACACTCATTCCTTCGGGGATAAACGCGAATCCAACCATTACCCCTGGTGAGACAAAACCTGCGACTCGTCAGAGAAGAGCACTTTTTGCCAGTCCTGTCTGTTCAAGAGACGGTGGGGTTTTGCCCATAGGCGACATTGTTGCCGGTGATGTCTGGTGAGGACCTGCCTTACAACAGGCCTACAAGCCCTCAGTCCAGCCTCTTTAAGCCTATTGCGGAGAGTCTGGACACTGATGGAGGGATTGTACGTTCCTGGTGTAACTTGGGCAGTGTTGTTGCCATCCTGTACCTGTCCCGCAGGTGGGATGTTCGAATGCACTGATCCTGTGCAGGTGTTGCCACTGCGAGGATGATCAGCTGTCCATCCTGTCTCCATGTAGCGCTGTCTTATGCTTCTCACAGTACGGACATTGCAATATATTGCACTGGCCACATCTGCAGTTCTCATGCCTCCTTGCAGCAGGCCTAAGGCACATTCACGGAGATGAGCAGGGACCCTGGGCGTCTTTCTTTTGCTGTTTTTCAGAGTCAGTAGAAAGGCCTCTTTAGTGTCCAAAGTTTTCATAACTGTGAGCTTAATTGCCTACCGTCTGTAAGCTGTTAGTGTCTTAACGACTGTTCAACAGGAGCATGTTCATTAATTGTTTATGGTTCATTGAAAAAGCATGGGAAGCAATGTTTAAACCCTTTACAATGAAGATCTGTGAAGTTATTTGGATTGTTATGAATTGTCTTTGAACGACAGGGTCCTGAAAAAGGGATATTTCTTTTTCTGCTGAGTTTATTACGTTTTGTTTTCGCTTCGACAAACTGTACATTAAATCATATTCATATACACACATGCACACACACAAGCCTCCTCAAAAGTTATTCATAAATCTCAACCCCTCTGTCCACTCCATAAAGATATTTATATGATAGGCCCGGCTAAGGAAGCAATAGATTGCAACACAAACTCTTTTTCCATTTGTCCATGCCCATATTCAGCAACTTTGTTAACCTCTCTAAAAAAGGATTTACTGCAAAAGAATACGATGCGATTATCTGAGGATAGAGCCCCAAAAAAACAACTATTTCAACCAGCACAGGCTTAACAAAATCACAAACTGCAATAAAATAAATTGTTTACCTTTGACGATCTTCCTCTGTTTGCAATGCTTTCCTCTGTTCCCAATGCTCATTGTTACACAATGAATGGTCTTTTGTTTGATAAAATCCATTTTTATAGCCTAACACAAAACATTTTGTGAACCGCTTCTGTCGTGAATTCCGTCTCGTTCAATTTTCGATGACACATTCGAGGTAAATACACACACAAAACGTGACTTTTCCAGTCATGTTTGGTTTCATTGCAATCAACTGGTTTGTTTGTAACACAACCAAACCTGATGGGTCATTTTGTGGGACGTATTGACTGAAAGAAACCGATTTGAAGACAAGAAGTAATGACATCATTGTACACCAATGATAAGACCGCTGTTTCGTTGATTGACTGTATTTTAACCCAACGATCACTGATCGTCTTGAAATCTAGCTGGGTAGATAGCCAATGAGCTGAGGTAAATGGCAATATGTAATGTTTATGTGTTGGAAGACCAACCCATGTAGTAAACTTCGGCGTAAAGAGGTTAATTCGCCATTGACGATTCATACCGGAAGGAGCAACGCATGTTACGCACAGCATTGTTTTGGTAAAGCGCATATTCAGCTGTTTATATATCAATCAGTATGGCGACTAAGTCAGGGAAAGCTAAATCTAAGTCTAGATATACAGATGTACACACAATTTTAGAAGAAATTGATCGAGGACGATACATTTAGCGATTCCCAAATGGAGGAATATGTTTTGAACGGAGAGGACATCGTTTTGGACTGGTAAGTTCTTCTCATGCTAATGCCGTTGTTTGAAATTAATAATATAAAATATTATTTGTGAAATGAAATAGCCTATTTGAGGCTGTTGAGGGGAGGGCAGGCCCACAACAATGGCCAAAGTGAAATGGAGACAGTAGATACAGCTGATCTGTTGTAATATAATAAAGACAGTTGATCTAGCTGGTCTGTCATAATATAATAGAGACAGTAGATCTAGCTGAAATGTCATAATATAAATGAGGCAGTAGATCTAGCAGGTCTATAATAATATATTCAACCTTATGTTCCCTGTACTCTATATATATCTGTTTATTATACCTGTTGATACAGGGCTCATATGTGAAACTATTCTAACTGAACATTTTCTTTCACAGTGACACTGACTCCAAATGGGAGCCCCCAGTGCCAAGGTGTCCATCCCCCACTGAAGCTGGTTCATCCAGCTCCTGCCACAAGTGGTGTTCATCTGCCCAAATTTATTTCTTCAGGCATGGATGTGCCTCAGGGCCAAAAGGGCACAGCATGGAGGCATCGCTGTGTTCTTTGCAAAATTAAGTCCCCCATCACCTGCACCACATGCTTGGTGACCCTCTGCTTCACAGCAGAAAGAGACTGCTATGGCACCTGGCATCAGTAATACAATATTGTGTAGAGGACTGAGGGTCTTCCAAATATTGAAAGTGTTATTTTGTAAATGTATATATTCTTTCAAGTTTTTTCTCAGTTTTTTTTTTTTTTGGGGGGGGTTGTTAGAATACCATTTTAGTATTTTGTATATAGTTATTCCATTCAAAATGTATAACTTCACCAATTTGGCCACTTTGGTACATTTGGGCTACTTGAGTGGGATACCTGGGTGACTTCATGATAAATGTCATGTAGCACACTCTTTTTGGAAGTTATCATTCTGACACTTTGCACAAGTACTGTTGCCCTCTTATATTTTTCACTGAAATTGTCCCCATCATCCTATCTGAATGTTTGTTTTATCTTGTTCATTTTAAAGATGATGATACAACAATAAAAAGAAAAAACGTATGGTTTTTTAAATTGTATTATCTAAACCAGATCTATTGTGTTATTTTCTCCTACATTCAATTCACATTTACACAAACCTCAGAATGTTCTCTTTCAAATGGTACCAAGAATATGCATATCCTTGGTTCTGTGCCTGAGCTACAGGCAGTTAGATTTGGGTATGTCTTCAGGCGGAAATTGAAAAAGGTAGGGGGGTAGAGGTTAACCTCTAAGAGGTTGTAATATCTCTTAAAGATCTTAATTTATATCACTAACAATGTCTCTTGGGGCTATGGACCTCCTATTTAACCTGTCAAAGCTGTCAATCAAATCTCTGGCAGGAGCAAGGCAAAGCCCACACACTGTTATCACCAATCAGGTCAGTGGAGGTGCTGCCACCACTGGAGATTGGAGAGTTGGTGTCTCTCCCCATTTTAAGATGATTGGATGGAAGAGGTGTGAGTCAGAGGATCCGCTTCATAGTGAAATATGGCCATCTCTGACCCCATTAAGGAGATTGCTACAGAGAAACGTATGTTAGAAAAAAATTACTCATCCCAGATAAAGAGAGCGAGATGAGATGTGGGCGTAATGACCCAATGCCACAAATTGGGTTGTGTGTGTGTGTGTGTGTGACCACCATTAGAAAAATGAAAATCACAACCATCGATCATTTACTGCATCTTTCACTCCATTCTCGGTCCCTCTCACTCGTATGTTCTTGAATCAATAAACAAATAATGTTGTTCCCTATCAACTACCAGGTCTAGCTACAATGTATTCTAAAAGTATTCACACCCCTTGACTTAATCCACATTTTGTTGTGTTACAGACTGATTTCAAAATGTTTTATTTTTTATTTTTTTAATCTCACCCATCTACACACAATACCCCATAATGACTAAGTGAAAACATGTTTTTAGAAATGTTTGCAAATGTATTGAAAATGAAATACAATAATATCTTTGTTAAATAAGTATTCACACCACTGAGTCAATGCGTGTTAGAATGACCTTTGGCAGCAATTACAGCTGTGAGTCTTTCTGGGTATGCCTCTAAAAGTGTACACCTGGATTGTACAATATTTGCACATCATTCTTTTTAACATTCTTCAAACTCTGTCAAGTTGGTTGTTGGTCATTACTAGACAACCATTTTCAAGTATTGCCATAGATTTCTAAGTTAAAACTGTAACTAGGCCACTCAAGAACATTCAATGTCGTCTTGGTAAACAACTCCAGCGTATATTTGGCCTTGTGTTTTAAGTTATTTTAGGTTATTTATCTCCCAGTGTCTGTTGGAAAGAAGACTGAATCAGGTTTTCCTCTAGGATTTTGCCTGTGCTCAGATCTATTCCATTTATTTTTATCCTAAAAAATCTCCAATGACAAACATAACCATAACATGATGCAGCCACCACCATGCTTGGAAATATGAAAAGTTGTACTCAGTGATGTGTTGTGTTCGATTAGCCCCAACATAACACTTTATGTTCAGGACATGAAGTACATTTTGTCTGCCTTATTGCAAACAGGATGAACGATTTGGAGAAGAAAAAAAATCTGTACAGGCTTCTTTATTTTCACTCTATAATTTAGGGTAGTATTGTGGAGTAACTATTCATTTATTTTTATTTTACCATTATTTTACCAGCTAAATTGACTGAGAACACATTCTCATTTACAGCAACGGCCTGGGGAAAAGTTTAAGGGGGAGGAGCCAATTGTAAACTGGGGATGATTAAGTGATGGTTTGAGGACCAGATTGGGAATTTAGCCAGGACACCGGGGTTAAAACCCCTACTCTTACAATAAGTGCCATGGGATCTTTAGTGACCACAGAGAGCCAGGGCACCCGTTTAATGTCCCATCCCGAAAGATGGCACGATACATAGGGCAATGTCCTCCAATCACTGCCCTGAGGCATTGGTATATTGTTTTACACCACTGGAAAGGGTGCCTCTTACTGGCCCTCCAACACCACTTCCAGCACCATCAGGTATCCCATCTAGGGAACAACTAGGACCAACCATGCGTAGCTTCAGAAGCAAGACAGCAGTGGGATGTAGAGTGGTATGCTGCTAGCCAATGTTGTTGATCCATCCACAGTTTTCTCCTTTCATAGCCA
The DNA here is from genome assembly GCF_018296145.1 of Oncorhynchus tshawytscha. Taxonomy (NCBI): domain Eukaryota; kingdom Metazoa; phylum Chordata; class Actinopteri; order Salmoniformes; family Salmonidae; genus Oncorhynchus; species Oncorhynchus tshawytscha. The sequence continues at coordinate 67,992,715 of NC_056432.1, forward strand.
TTAAACTCTGTAACTGTTTTAAAGTCACCATTGGCCCTATGGTAAAATCACTGAGCGGTTTCCTTCCTCTCCGGCAATTGAGTTAGGTAGGACCCCTGTATCTTTGTAGTGACTGGGTGTATTGATACACCCTCCAAAGAGTAATTAATAACTTCACCGTGCTCAAAGGAATATTATATTATATATTATATATTTTTTACCCATCTACCAATAGGTGCCCTTCTTTCCGAGGCATTGGAAAACCTCCCTGATCTTTGTGGTTGAATCTGTGTTTGAAATTCACTGCTCAACTGAGAGACCTTACAGATAATTGTATGTGTGGGGTACATAGATGAGGTAGTCATTAAAACCACGTTAGACAATATTATTGCCCACAGAGTGAGTCCATGCAACTTATTATGTGAATTTTTATGCACATTTTTACTCTTGAACTTAATTAGGCTTGCCATAACAAAGGGGTTGAATATGTATTGACTCAAGAAATCTCAGCTTTTCATTTTTGTATTCATTTTTACATTATGGGGTCTTTTATGTAGGCAAGTGACACAATCTCAATTTAATACATTTTAAATTCAGGCTGTAACACAACAACATGTGGAAAAAGTCAAGCGGTGTCTGAAGGCAGTCCCAGGTATATGTGGAGATCAATAGCCTACATCATCATGTGTGAGTGTCTGATGAGGAATCCAGTCAAGCAGTGTCCTTGGTTTTATATTTTTCCTCAAAGATTACTTTTTGCAAGGGCACTGGCCCTCTGATACCATCCACTATTTAAGTAGGACTAAAGGGCATTGTTTTTCAGTGCACTGTCATGTTAAAACACGCACACATACAAATGCATACACACACACACACACACACACACATCTTGTCATGATAGCAGAATTTTGACTTTGATACCGATATCAGGTTTAGTATCATGACACTCGATACCATCACGATACTCAATACCAAAACGATACAATGGCAAAACAAGGCATATTAGCCAAAGTCACAGAATGGCACCTGATTTAGACAAATAAATTCAGCCACCCTTCTGCTCAATCGTTGGGCATTTTTTGAGTTCATAATTTTTTTGATTTGATGTCAAATTTTTCAGAGACAGCCATGTATGCATTTAATACATTTTTACCAATCTATCTATATGACAACTTAATGGTAATCATTTATTTGAATGGTAAATCTCTATTGATTAACCATTGAGCTTGTTTTCACTTGTTTCATGTGGCTACAGATGACAAACAATCTGTTTCCCTTCCATTTTAACTTAATTTATTTTACTGATCAACAACATTTGCGTAGAAGTAGCGATCTCTTATTTTCTAAAAGTACACACTTTCTCTTTAAGACCCAGTATTTACATAATTCATGAGGAGGCACATGCCCACACAGTTGAGTTCGGTGAGGAAGAGAGAGAGAGAGAGAGAAACAGACGAAAAGGAAAAGTATCTTTGGACTTGAGGCAGAGACAATTAAATAAATTAATACAGTTTTTGGTGACAATCAGCTTGAAATCAGCATATTTTCCGTAATGGTTTGCATATTAACACAAACCAAGTACTAGGGTAGTGAATTGAGGCTAGCTTTTAATTTTAAAGTGTTCTAGCCTGTCTGGACATTGTTTTGCGAACAGTAATTAACATTTTCAAAATGTCTACATGCCGTGTTTCATGATTCAAGAGTGTTAACTTCTGTGCAGCATGAGTGGAGAGCTAACAATGTTGCAGTCCAGGCTCCCAGTGCTCTACCAATGAGTAAGTGGATCAGGCAAGAGGCATGCATGGTGCGCTCGCGCTATAAAGGGGCTGCGCTGATAGACAGACTTGATCATCTCAATCATAATACAACGTGAGACACATTGCACAGAAGTACTGAAAGTAAAACAAAAATCTGGTACCAAACTGTTTTTTTTATGTTCTAGTATCAGAAAAGTACCGAAGTATCGGTATAACATGCACAACTATCACACACACACACACACACAGTCTACAGTCTGATTAGTATTTATATGGCTCTCTATTTTCGTCATGAGACTCGTCTGAAAATTAAAACATTAAGATCGGCCCTAAACAGAGGCGGAGAGAGAGACAACGCAATGTAAAGCATTTTAACAAGCAGGAAATACACAGACAAACAGGGCCCTGGCCACAGGTTGCTGTAAAGAGCCTTATCACAGCCCAGCAAATAATGAACCCACATACCTTTGCCATTTCAACGATGGCAAAGGAGTCATTTTTAATAAGTGAGGAATTAGTGGCAATACGGCTAAGGAGATGTGTAAATCTGAATCCAATGTAAAACCAATTGTGACTTTAAAAAATATATATTTTCTTTCCCTCATTTATTATTTCTCACCAAGTCTTGATGGAGAAAGAATTAGGTCCCTGGTGACTGTTGCTAAGGAAGAGATAGCTATAGCTGAGGAACATCTCTCACTGAGCCAAGTCAACTCTCTGCTCTTTCTCTCCCTCACTCCATCTGTCACTCTCACTTTCTCTCACAGTTGTGGATGTGAGTGTGCTGCATAGTAATTGCAGGCATTATTATTTCTTATTATCAGTTCAGACACTCATGGCTACCAGTTGCAATACCGTCTCATTTCTGCTGACTGATAATGAATAGAAACAGAGACGTTGGTATTCATTGAAATATTCACCTGGCATTATCTCACCAGAGCTGTACTAGGCTCATCTTATACCCATCACTTAATGAGCATGTTCAACAGGGGATTGATTTAGCACAAATAATACGTTATCTTTATCAGTGATAGCACAGAGGAATTAGGCCTACACATGGGAGCTTCCTAGCAAGTAGGACTGGCCGCAATGTTCCATCTAATGTTTTTTGACTGAGAAAATGTCAGTTCTTGTCAGAGGAAACTTGAATGTTGCGAGGATTCTGTACAACTTGAAGCACACATTCACTGTGAACACATGCTGTACCCACTTTACGTTACAGTTTTATACAGTGCCCAATAGACTATTGTGGCTATTTGAGCATAATGTAATCCTCTCAGAGTGGCCTATCAACAAAACCAACAGAGGAAATGCCATAACATTTTCCAATGTAAATAGCTATGGACTTTTACGATAGCCTATAATAGCCTATACCAGGAACTTTGATAGGTGTGGGGGCCACAAAAAATCTGAACTCATCATGAGGGGCCGCAGCCCACCTCTTGACAGAGACAATTTTATGCAAATTTGCCATGGGGCGCAGAAAAAATGTTTCAGTTGCAAAGCAAGTTTGTGGGTAAACGTTGTTGTATTGTGTTATATGATGCAAGAAACTACTCTACAAAATAAAATGCATTATTATAATAGTTACCATACAACAAATCAGACAAAAATGTATGCTACCCTCTGCCTATTGTCTTATTTACATATGCAATCCCGTCTCAAAATACAGCACTGCCTATTAATCACAAAAAAGCTCTTTACCTGACTTGTTTTTCAAAGATAGATATGTAAAAGTTTTGTGCTTCCTAGATCACTCCCCCATTGCTGACCACGTTGATATTGTGGACATGGATTGGTTTTAAGAAAACGGAAAACTGACACTGAACAGGAAAACGTAATTTGCAAGTTGTGCAAGAAGTCTCTAGTTGCAAAAGGAGGAAACACAAGAAACCTGTTCTTTTTCTTCTTCCATGGTATAATGGTGTTCACACAAATTACATGTGCATTACGCCACCCTCCGTACATCCAGATAGTGTACTTGAGAAAAATAAATAAATAGTCCATTGCGCGAAAAGGTGGACACACACACACACACACACACACACACACACACACACACACACACACACACACACACACACACACACACACACACACACAAATAGCTAAATCAAAAACAAATTCCACTCCCAGTTCAATCAAGATCACATCCCTACACAGGCTCAGGGGCCTGGGAGGGGGGAACAACATTCAGTATTCCCTGCAATATTTTAACCGTTTTCTCAACTTCAAAACTTTCAAGCGGCATATACAATTATTTCCAGTTTCTTGGACTTCTTGTTAGTTTGGACTGAACAATTAATCACATGCGGAATAAACAGCACAAGCTGCACCTTCTTTACGATCATCATCATTAGTTTCTCTCAACTGTTAAATGATATTCTGAGTCTCCACAGGCTGCAGGGAATCAACCACCATATCTTCTGCTCCACTCGCTCCATCTACATTTTCACACTCCTCCCTGTAGGAGACCTGCTGTACAGCCCTGACCCTTGCCACTTCGAACTCCTTGACACTTACAAGGCAGTCCCCACCACAATTGCAACACCGTCGTCCTTCTACACGTCATTCTTCAGTATACTCCATATGCCTGCACACACTCGAAACATCGCCATATCCTTTACAGGATTTACTGTACACTGCAATGATTTTTCCCAGCGCATGCGTCACCATCTTCGACACCTCAAATGCATCTCCCAGATATGCATCCTTAATCAACAAATGCATCCCAACAAGAAACAAATAATTATCCGACATACACGGAGATCTATCCTCCACTCCAGTGGTTCCAAAACTTTTTATAGTCCCGTACCCCTTCAAACATTCAACCTCCAGCTGCATAGCCCCTCTAGCACCAGGGTCAGCGCACTCTCAAATGTTGTTTTTTTGCCATCCTTGCAAGCCTGCCACACACACACTATATGATAAATGTATTAAACATAAGAATCAGTTTGAGTTTTTGTCACAACCTGGTTTGTGAGAAGTGACAAAGAGCTCTTATAGGACCGGGGCACAAATAATAATATAATAATAATCTATAATTTTGCTCTTTCTTTAACCATCTTACATATAAAACTGTATTTGTTCATCGAAAATTGTGAATAACTCACCACAGGTTAATGAGAAGGGTTTGCTTGAAAGGATGCACATAACTCTACAAAGTTGGGTTGTATTGGAGAGAGTCTCAGTCTTAAATCATTTTCCACACACAGTCTGTGCCTGTACTTAGTTTTTATTCTAGTGAGGGCCAAGAATCCACTCTCACATATGTACAGTACGTGGTTGCAAAGGGCATCAGTGTCTTAACAGTGTGATTTGCCAAGGAAGAATACTCTGATCTCAGCCCAATACAGAAATCTGGCAGTGGCATCTTGATTAAAATCAATTTTCACAGTTCCGCTTGTTGCAATTTCGATGTGGATCTCTTGTTCAGATATCGATAAGTGGACTGGAGACAGGGCATGAAAGGGATAACAAATCCAGTTGTTTGTGTCATCCATTTTGGGAAAATAACAGCGTATTTGCACACCCAACTCACTCAGGTGCTTCGCTATATCACATTTGACATTGTCCGTAAGCTTGGGTTCATTTGCACACAAAAAAAATCATACAATGATGGAAAGACCTGTGCGTTAATGCAGACAGAGAAGAGCTCCAACTTCTTAATCATAGCCTGAATTTTGTCCCAGGCATTGAATATAGTTGCGGAGATTCCCTGTAATCCTCCATTCAGATCATTCAGGTGAGAAAAAACATCACCCAGAGAGGCCAGTCATGTGAGAAACTTGTCATCATGCAAGCGGTCAGACAAGTGAAAATGTTGGTCAGTAAAGAAAACTTTAAACTCGTCTCTCAATTCAACAAACATGTCAATACTTTGCCCCTTGATAACCAGTGCACTTCTGTATGTTGTAAAAGCGTTACATGATCGCTGCACATATCATTGCATAGTGCAGAAAATACACCAGAGTTCAGGGGCCTTGCTTTAACTTCTTATGGCTGCAGGGGCAGTATTGAGTATCTTGAAAAGGTGCCCATTGTAAACGGCCAGCTCCTCCGTCTCAGTTGCTAATACAGTGGGGCAAAAATGTATTTAGTCAAAATCAAATCAAATCAAATTTATTTGTCACATACACATGGTTAGCAGATGTTAATGCGAGTGTAGCTAAATGCTTGTGCTTCTAGTTCCGACAATGCAGTAATAACCAACGAGTAATCTAACCTAACAATTCCAAAACTACTACCTTATACACACAAGTGTAAAGGGATAAAGAATATGTACATAAAGTTATGAATGAGTGATGGTACAGAACGGCATAGGCAAGATGCAGTAGATGGTATCGAGTACAGTATATGCATATGAGATGAGTAATGTAGGGTATGTAAACAAAGTGGCATAGTTTAAAGTGGCTAGTGATACATGTATTACATAAAGAGGCAGTAGATGATAGAGAACAGTATACACATATACATATGAGATGAATAATGTAGGGTATGTAAACATTATATTAAGTAGCATTGTTTAAAGTGACTAGTGATATATTTTACATCAATTCCCATCAATTCCCATTACTAAAGTGGCTGGAGTTCAGTCAGTCTGTTGGCAGCAGCCACTCAATGTTAGTGGTGGCTGTTTAACAGTCTGATGGCCTTGAGATAGAAGCTGTTTTTCAGTCTCTCGGTCCCTGCTTTGATGCACCTGTACTGACTTCACCTTCTGGATGATAGCGGAACAGGCAGTGAACAGTGATACAGGCAGTGGCTCGGGTGGTTGTTGTCCTTGATGATCTTTATGGCCTTCCTGTGACGCTGCTGCGCCTTCTTCACAATGCTGTCTGTGTGGGTGGACCAATTCAGTTTGTCTGTGATGTGTACGCCGAGGAACTTAAAACTTACTACCCTCTCCACTACTGTCCCATCGATGTGGATAGGGGGGTGCTCCCTCTGCTGTTTCCTGAAGTCCACAATCATCTCCTTTATTTTGTTGACGTTGAGTGTGAGGTTATTTTCCTGACACCACACTCCGAGGGCCCTCACCTCCTCCCTGTAGGCCGTCTCGTCGTTGTTGGTAATCAATCTTACTACTGTAGTGTCGTCCGCAAACTTGATGATTGAGTTGGAGGCGTGCATGGCCACACAGTTGTGGGTGAACAGGGAGTACAGGACAGGGCTCAGAACGCACCCTTTTGTGGCCCCAGTGTTGAGGATCAGTGGGGTGGAGATGTTGTTACCTACCCTCACCACCTGGGGGCGGCCCGTCAGGAAGTCCAGTACCCAGTTGCACAGGGCGGGGTCGTGACCCAGGGTCTCGAGCTTGACAACAAGTTTGGAGGGTACTATGGTGTTAAATGCTGAGCTGTAGTCGATGAACAGCATTCTCACATAGGTATTCCTCTTGTCCAGATGGGTTAGGGCAGTGTGCAGCGTGGTTGAGATTGCATCGTCTGTGGATGTCAGGGTGTCAGGTAGGGTGGAGGTGATATGGTCCTTGACTAGTCTCTCAAAGCACTTCATTATGATGGAAGTGAGTGCTACGGGGCGGTAGTCGTTTAGCTCAGTTACCTTAGCTTTCTTGGGAACAGGAACAATGGTGGCCTTCTTGAAGCATGTGGGAACAGCACACTGGGATAAGAATTGATTGAATATGTCCGTAAACACACCAGCCAGCTGGTCTGCGCATGCTCTTGGGGCGCGGCTGGGGATGCTGTCTGGGCCTGCAGCCTTGCGAGGGTTAACACGTTTAAATGTTTTACTCACGTTGGCTGCAGGGAAGGAGCGTCCGCATGTTTTGGTTGCGGGCTGTGTCAGTGGCACTGTATTGTCCTCAAAGCTTGCAAAAAAGTTATTTAGTCTGTCTGGGAGCAAGACATCCAGGTCCGTGACGGGGCTGGTTTTCTTTTTGCAATCCGTGATTGACTGTAGACCCTGCCACATACCTCTTGTGTCTGAGCCGTTGAATTGCAACTCTACTTTGTCTCTATACTGACGCTTAGCTTGTTTGATTGCCTTGCGGGGGGAATAGCTACACTATTTGTATTCGGTCATGTCTCCGGTCACCTTGCCCTGGTTAAAAGCAGTGGTTCGCGCTTTCAGTTTCACGCGAATGCTGCCATCAATCCACGGTTTCTGGTTTGGGAATGTTTTAATCGTTGCTATGGGAACGACATCTTCAATGCACGTTCTAATGAACTCACTCACCGAATCAGCGTATTCGTCAATGTTGATGTTGGACGCAGTGCGGAACATATCCCAGTCCACGTGATGGAAGCAGTCTTGGAGCGTGGAATCAGATTGGTCGGACCAGCATTGAACAGACCTGAGCGCGGGAGCTTCTTGTTTTAGCTTCTGTCTGTAGGCAGTGAGCAACAAAATGGAGTCGTGGTCAGCTGTTCCGAAAGGAGGGCGGGGAGGGCCTTATATGCGTCGCGGAAGTTAGAATAGCAATGATCCAAGGTTTTACCAGCCATGGTTGCACAATCGATACGCTGATACAATTTAGGGAGTCTTGTTTTCAGATTAGCCTTGTTAAAATCCCCAGCCTAAATGAATGCAGCCTCAGGATATGTGGTTTCCAGTTTGCAAAGTGTCAAATAAAGTTCGTTTTGAGCCATCGATGTGTCTGCTTGGGGGGGAATATATACGGCTGTGATTATAATCAAAGAGAATTCCTTTGGAAGATAATGCGGTCGACATTTGATTGTGAGGAATTCTAAATCAGGTGAACAGAAGGACTTGAGTTCCTGTATGTTGTTGTGACCACACCACATCTCGTTAACCAGAAGGCATACCCTCTTCTTACCAGAAAGACGTTTGTTTCTGTCAGTGCGATGTGTGAAGAAACCAGCCGGCTGCACCGATTCCGTTAGCGTCTCTCGAGTGAGCCATGTTTCCGTGAAGGAAAGAACGTTACAGTCTCTGATGTCCCTCTGGAATGCTACCCTTGCTCGGATTTCATCAACCTTGTTGTCAAGAGACTGGACATTGGCGAGAAGTATGCTAGGGAGTGGTGCGCAATGTGCCTGTCTCCAGAGCCTGACCAGAAGACCGCTTAGTTTCCTTCTTTTACGACGTCTTTGTTTTGGGTCGCAGGCTGGGATCCATTCCGTTGTCCTGGGTGAAAGGCAGAACACAGGATTCGCTTCGGGAAAGTCATATTCCTGGTCGTACTGATGGTGAGTTGATGTAGCTCTTACATTCAGAAGTTCTTCCCGACCCTATGTAATGAAACCTAAGATTACCTGGGGTACCAATGTAAGAAATAACACGTAAAAAAAAAAAAACTGCATAGTTTCCTAGGAACGCGAAGCGAGACAGCCATGTCTGTTGGCGCCGGAAGTTACCTCAGCCACCAATTGTGCAAGTTCTCCCACTTAAAAAGATGAGAGAGGCCTGTAATTTTCATCATAGATAAACTTTTGTTATTGACCAAATACTTATTTTCCACCATAATCTGCAAATAAATTCATTAAAAATCCTACAATGTGATTTTCTGGAGTTTTCTTCTCTCATTTTGTCTGTCATAGTTGAAGTGTACCTGTGATGAAAATTACAGGCCTCTCTCATCTTTTTAAGTGGGAGAAATTGCACAATTGGTGGCTGACTAAATACTTTTTTGCCCCACTGTATATGCATATTATTATTAGTATTGGATAGTATCCAAAACGGTCAAAATATTGTCTGTGAGTATAACAGAACTGATATTGCAGGCGAAACCCTGAGGAAAATGAAAACAGGAAGTGGCTTCTATTTTGAAAACTCCATGTTCCATAGCCTCCCTTTGCTGGATTTAAAGGGATATGAACCAGATTCATTTTCATATCGCTTCCTCAAGGTGTCAACAGTCATCAGACATAGTTTCAGGCTTTTATTTTGAAAAATGAGCCAGAACGATAACATCACGTCAAATGGTCATGAGTTTTGCTCGCGCAACAGAATTTGGATAGGTATTGCTTTTCCCTCTCCTACTGTGAAAGACATTTGCGGTTGATATATTATCGATTTTATATTTTAAAAACAACCTGAGGATTGATTATAAAAAATGTTTGACATGTTTCTGTGGACATTTTGGAAGCTATTTGAAATTTCCCTCTGCATTGTCGTGACCACTCTTTCCTGTGGATTTCTGAACATAACACGACAAACAAACCGTAGCGCTATGCTATTCGGCGGTTATTGATGACACTTATCCCGATAGGGGGATTGCAGCCATAACAAGTTAACTTACCATTTTTAACCAAAGTTAACCATTTTCACTGTAGTGTCCAAAACATCTTTCGAGCAGTCAGGCATTCCCTTGGCAGCAAGAGCCAATCGGTGGATGCTGCAGTGTACCCAAGTGGCATCGGGAGCAACTGCTTGCACGCGCGTTACCACTACACTATGTCTCCCTGTCTTGACCACCAAAGTCCACTTGATGTCACAAAGCTGTCCAGTACTTAAAAATTATCCTCTCCTGTTGTCCTGGTTTCCAGTGTTTGCAGAAGAGGATGTCTTCCTTATTTGACCCCCATAAACGTAATGGCCACGTACCAGGAGCTGTGTCAGGCCCGCCACGTCTGTTGACTGTTCACTGGCTTGTATGTGAAGCAGTAATTGTTTCAAAACATATCCTGCCATGTCACTGATGCGTTGTGAAATAGTGATGTTTGATGAAGACTTTGTCCGTATAGTTTTTTGGGGCTTTTCCCCAGCATTGTCCCAGCCATATCCGTGGCGGCAGGAATAATTAAGTCCTGCACAATAGCATGGGGCTTGCCTGTGCTAGCCACTCGGTAGCTTACCATATAAGATGCTTCTAGCCACTTCTTATTAATGGTATCTGTTTCTTTTATACGTGTCTAACTACTCAAAAGTCATCTTAATTCTCGTTCCAAAAACTCACGTAGCTTATTTTTCAAATTGGTATGTTTTGTTTCTAAATGTCTGCGCAACTGAAGGTTTCATCGAGTTGTGAGATAGTACTTTTGCACATATAACACACTGCCATGACGTGGCCCACTTTGGGGATAGCAAGTACCATCCCCCTCTCTCTGCACCATCCCCCTCTCTCTCACCACCTCTCTATTCCCCCTACACCCAGGCTCTGTTATGCAGGTCATAAATTCCTAGAGAATTCTCTCTCCTCATGGCTAGACAGTATAGAGAGAAAGTTTCACAGGAGGACAAAGGAACCTCTTCCACATCACAAAACTTGAGTACTGAACAATGTCCATGTTTTGGAGAATGTGTACACCGTCGGGGGAGAATCCAGCTACGAACTGGTCCGTTTTGTACAATTTTGTGAAACTCATGAGAGACAATACAGCCACATTACCATAACTCTGTTTATACAATAGTCTCCGCTGTGAGGCTTGCATCTAATTGTTATATAAAATTAATGAATAAAGATTAAACTGTTTGTGAAATTATGTAATGTGATTATAAACTTTTTAATGAAGGAAACTTCAATTCCCTTTGGAGTTTAACTAAGTCACAGGCCCGCCCCATGACACAGACATTGATCTGCCATCATGGGACAGCCCTTTTCTACTATTCTGGATATAACCCCCACCTTGGGAATTTCCCTTTAGACCAGCTTACCTCGATAACCAAGAGGGCTAAGGTTTGAGTAGAGACAATAAACCTGAGTATAAGCTAAGGTTGTAATAGTTGTTGAAACTCTGAGACTATCGATACGGCCAGAATAAGAGCAAATCTTTGATACTAATTACTAGTCTGCAGCTAGGAATTCTATACCATTGAATGCGAGGACCGACAACCGCAGAAACATCTATTCTATAAGAACATTTCTGAATGGGACTCTGAACTATCCATTCTAACCACGGAAGAGAGACGGACAATTTCAACAGAGATCACGACGACACACTGAGCGTAAATATATATATTTGATAGCAATTATTCCCAAATGAGTGAGCGTCCATGTGCAAAGGATTAGCATTTCAATTCATATAGTAATCAAGTGTGTAGTGACTCATTTGCGTAATTCCCGCCTTTCTCAGTCTACACCCACTTCCCTTTTGTCCACCAAACCGCAATACCGGTTTAGCCCACTAGGGCATATCCCCTATCATTTCCTTGTATCCATAATTACTTTGTTTGTTTGTATGTGCATTTCTGTGATTATTTGGTTAGTTAATAAATAAATGATTGAGACAATTGATGTATGGATGATTCATGGTGAAGAATTAGAAGACTAATTGATCAGATATTAAAATATCTGAAAGGTATGTTAGGAAAATTATAACTCCGTAATCTGAATATTTTCCTTGGTGCCCCGACTTCCTAGTTAATTACAGTTACATGATTAGTTTAATCACGTAATAATAATTACAGAGAATTGATTTGAAAAAATAAAAGTCTTCAGTTTAATGATGCCAAATACACAACTACACTGTGGCTGAGGAAAGTCATTGCTCCCACTATAAGTGAACCCCAAATCAATGTAGTTCTCATCATATTTGCATCTCTTCGATGGTTCAACGTCCCTGTCTGTTGTTCAGTGCTTTCCCGGGTAAAGGGGCAGTAGCTCTTCGGCTGCATCAGATTCACAACTGTCAGCGTCCATCCTAGCTGGGCTAGCAACAAATGTATTATTTCTGATGCTAGCATTGGATGTGCTCATAGAAGCAGAACAATTTGGCTACATACGGACAGTGAGTGGAGTTCCCGCTAGCGAGTAACGGTTAATGTGATTGGATGTTAATTATTTGACTAGGCTACCAGTATTTGACATTGTGTTATTTTGCTGAACAGTAGACGGTTTAATTTTATTTTTGGCAGTGAAAAGAGGCTACTCAGGCAAGAAAAAAACCTCAACCAAGTTTATAGCCCCGTTGTAAAATATAAATGGGCTGTTTGAAAATGTGAAGAAAAAAACCCAGTTTGGGAATACCTGCTCCACTCCAACTTTAGATAATTTCCTTTTTGTTCTATTCTTTGACACTACTGTTGTCCATTCATCTTCACCAACTTTGCTCAACGCACTGCTCAATTCTACCCCAGCAACCACTTCTGCCATCTTCTTGAAGCCAAGAAACCTCTTCCGCCACTACCCGGACGAATACAGGGATAGTTGGAAGATGTGCACTCCTGTATTCCCTGGTTCTAGGTCTTAAACTACCACAGGCTAACTCATTTCCCAGTGGGAAATACGACAAGAAAGCAAAAGATGGAGGGGCATTATGGATTAAATTACTGTTCACATCACCGAAGACATGGTTCCCGTTCAGATGGTGGAGAAGGAGGGATTAAATAACATGGTACAACTTTGGATCCCAGGTACTGCCTATCTGAAAATAGTTTAGCAAAACAGCACAGCATAAAAAGTACACTGAGTGCAGTGAAAAGATGGATAGGCAGATCTAAACATGGCACACTTTGCCAAAACAACTGACTAATGGCCAAGCAGTACATCAGAAACTTACATTAGCCTGACTGTGCACTTTATAACCGATGATATGTTTGCAATGGCTTATTTCCCCAACTACCAATACAGGGATTTTTATTTTATTTTATTTAACTAGGCAAGTCAGTTATTTTTATTTACAATGACAGCCTACATCGGCCAAACCAGGACAACACTGAGCCAATTGTGCGCCGCCCTATGGGACTCCCAATCACAGCCGGTTGTGATACAGCCTGGATTCAAACCAGGGTGTCTGTATTGACGCCTCAAGCAATGAGATGCAGTGCCTTAGAACGCTGCGGCACTCGGGAGCCCGAAAAAAGGATCCTGTGTGAATGATAACTGACGACGGAGCCAACATGGGAAAAGCCATGGAGATAAACAACTGGACAGGACTGCAGCGTTTCGCTCACCATTTTCATCTGGCCATTGGTAAGTTTGAAAGTAGATTTATTAGCTTGTTAGCTTGCTACTTGGTGGCTACTAGCTAGCAAAACACCAACTAATGCTAAGTGTGTTCTTCAGAACTGAGGTAAATTTGTAATATTTCACTAGAATTTCAGTGGAAATTTGACAACTTAGTTTTCACCAAACAAGAGGTATTTTCTTTATAACGTTTCAGAAAAAGAACTCCTCAGTTCAGAGAAATTCGTGCCACTGCTTTTAGCTAGTTAAGTGGCTACCTTGCAAACCAAAATAGGTGAATGTTCCCAGAACATTTGTTAGTATTTGTTAGCATTGCAGCAAATGTTCTCATAACACAACAACTGTCCAGTCCTTCCCAAAATACATTTAGTCTGTTCTTTAAAGGTTCCTAGAATGTTTCATTAGGTTGTGAGAAGAATGTTATGTTAACATTGTGGGTCTATGGCAAGAAACAGGTTTCCAAAACACTAAAACTGTCCAGTATTCAGATCAGGGTGCACAAAACATTCCTACAAGAATGTTGACAGAACAGCCTTTCAGATTGATGTTCACGCAAACACATTTGACCTTGTCTTCAAAAACATTTAGAAAATTGTAAATTTAAGTTTTACCTAATATTACCACAATATTCTCAGCATGCAAATATGTAGCTCCTTCAATATAAAGCATAAGAAAAAAGATTGGAATAGATCCCCATTATGTTTCTCTTCAGATTTAATGGCAATTTCAATTTTAGGACTGTGTTTTAATTTTGGTTTAAACAACATTTTATCATGCAAACACAACCATAAGCTGTGCATGTGGGGTTTGAACCTACAATGTTTGGTTCCAAGCAAGAACGTTTATCCTCGGCACCTCCAGGGAAGCTCTTTTTCTTATTATTTTTAGCCATGGCAGTATGGTCAATCAGGAATTCCATGCTTCCTTTTTAGCCTTTTTAAACATAACTAATCCAGGGAAATACTGGTATCTGGGTTATACACCATCACTTCAACCATCCTCTTTATGTGCTGTATACTTCTGGGCCCATATTTACAATGTATCAAAGATGATAAATTCTGATCTAGGATCACTTTTGCTTTTCAGGTCACCATTACAATAACAAGGGAGGTTAGCATTTTCTGGGGGGCATGATATTTATGCCTCTGTAACTTTCTCAATCATCATTAATCCCCATTCATGGTAGCATCCACTTTAATGTAGATGTGTTTAGAAACATATTCTATTATTATTTACAATAAACGTAACTCCAAAATGACACAATACGTTATTTACCATACATTTCTATTGTGCACAAAATAATCTGAAACACAACCAAAACAAATAGCAAATTGCATCGAACAAATGTGTTACAAGCTTGATGTAGTCATTGCGTGCTATGAATATGGGACCAAATACTTACATTTTTACTACTTTAATACACATTTACCGAACAAAAATATAATCGCAACATGTAAAGTGTTGGTCCCAAGATCGCAGAAATGTTCACACAAAAAGCTTATTTCTCTAAAATGTACACAAATTTGTTTACATCCCTGTTAGTGAGCATTTCTCCTTTGCCAAGATAATCCATCCACCTGACAGCTGTGGTATACAAAAAGCTGATTTAACAGCATAATTGTTACTCAGATGCACCTTGTGCTGGGGACAATCAAAGGCCACTCTAAAATGTGCATTTTTGTCACACAACACAATGCCAGAGATATCAAGTTTAGAGAGAGCGTCCAAATGGCATGCTTGCTGCAGGAATGTCCACCAGAGCTGTTGCCAGCTAATTGAATGTTCATTTCCCTACCATAAGCAGCCTCCAACGTCATTTTAGAGAATTTGTCAGTACGTCCAACCGGCCTCATAACCGCAGACCATGTGTAACCACGTCAGCCCAGGACCTTCACATCCGGCCTCTTCACCTGCGGGATCGTCTGAGACCAGCTCCCCAGACAGCTGATGAAACTGTGGGTTTGCACAAGCAAAGAATTTCTGCACAAACTGTCAGAAACCGTCTCGGGGAAGCCCGTCTGTGTGCTCGTCACCCTTACCAGGGTCCTGACTGCAGTTCGGCGTCCTAACTGACTTCAGCGGGCAAATGCTCACCTTCGATGGCCACTGGCATGATGGAGAAGTTGTCTGCTCCCGCTCTTACCCACCTGGTGCTTAAGGGCGCCAGGCTGCCCTGCATCATGCAATCCATCCATTACGCACACCTGCCATCCCTCGTTACGCGCATCAGCGATATTGGCCTCACCTAGACTCACTCATCATCTGTTTATTACCTCCCCTATATTTGTCAGGTCCCTTGCTCTGTTCCCCCCTGCTGCATTAATTGTTTTTTGTTTGTGTTACTTGTTTGCTGACGCTGTTCCTGTCTCGTTCCATGTCTGTTCTATAGTAAATGTTTGACTCCCATGTGACAGAAGTGTGCTCTTCACTGATTAATCCCGGTTTCAATACTGGGCAGATGGCAGACAGCTTATATGGCGTTGTGTGGGCTAGTGGTTTGCTGATTGTGAACAGAGTGCCACATGGTGGCGGTGGGGTTATGGTATGGGCAGGACAACGAACACGATTGCATTTTATATACTTTTTTTAAGGTATCTGTGACCAACAGATGCATATCTGTATTCCCAGTCATGAAATCCATATATAAGGGCCTAATGAATTCATTTCAATTGACTGATTTCCTCATATGAACTGTAACTCAGTAAAACATTTGAAATTGTAGCATGTTACATTTATATTCTTTTTCATACTTTTGGTGTCTTAAAATGGGGGTACTATGTACCAAAAGTGCTGTCATTTCTAAACGGTTCACCCGATATGGATGAAAATACCCTCAAATTAAAGCTTTTTTAAACCTTTATTTAACTAGGCAAGTCAATTAAGAACAAATTCTTATTTACAATGACGGCCTACACCGGCCAAACTCGGATGACGCTGGGCCAATTGTGCGCCGCCCTATGGGACTCCCAATCGCGGCCGTTAGTGATACAGTCTGGAATCAAACCAGATTGTCTGTAGTGACGCCTCTAGCACTGAGATGCAGTGTCTTTGTCCACTGCGCAACTGCGCCACTTTAACCTCATAGTCATTGTATCATTTTTTTTTAAATATGTCAATGTCCCAATACTTTGAGCACATTGTATTTCAAAGTAATTCAAAATAATTTACTTTAAGACCACATACATCGAGGACAAGGTGGAATACATAAAGACCAGGGCAGCAGCAGCAGAGTTTGAGAGCCTGCTGGCACAGCAGATGACAATCATGGCAGACACAGATGTATCAACACCGCAAAGCATATAGGAGCAGAAGAAGGAGTTGATGCTGTTGATGCTAACAGCAAAGCAGATACCCTGGAATGGTGGAGTGTTCATTAATTGAACATTCCAAGAGTGTGCAAACTGGCTAAGGAATACCTGTGCATTCTTGCCATTAGTACACCTTGAGAAAGGGCATTCAGCACTGGTGGCAATGTGGTGACATGCCACATCGCAGCACTGAAGCCAGAGACTGTTGATAGTCTACTTGACTTGTTTGAGTATTTTGAATTTAACACGTTGGTGAAATACTTTGTTATTATTCTATTGGAAGTTTTTCTTTCACACCTGTTTAAAAGCATTTTCAGTTTGAAGTTAGTATTTTATTCAAAGATATTTATTTATACAGCATTAATACATCATAAGTTCTACAGATGGAAAATCTGGACTATCCAAGTAAAGTGTGACCCATCACCATGATAAACCATCATTATCGCCATCAACAATGAGCAGAAATATAATGGAATGAATCTCATCTTTCTCTTTTGCAGTATCTCCTTGAGGACCATAGGAACAAAGCCAGCCAGAGACCACATATTGAGGCCTATTTCCATAGCGAGTTGCTGTGAAGGTGAAACCACAAATAACCAATGTGGAGCTTTTCTATCTCTAATGTGCTTAATCATACAGATGGAAAATACTCATATGCTATTCTGAAACTGCTAGAGATGAAAATCCAGGCTTTTCAATGTGATTGAAGTAGAGAACAAGAGAGGGAGGTGGGGGGGGGTGCAGCAATGCGGCGAAAGGAAACAGACGACTAAAGGGAAAGCGAAAAGGGAAGATTGTCAAAGAAAGATATGGCCAAACCCCTGAACAGATGTAATATAGCAACGAGGATCATTGGCTTTACCGGGTTGACATCACACACATTCACACGCACGTGTACACGGACACAGACGCACACACACATAGAATCATAAAAGAGGACCTTAGTCAGGGTGGCTTGTGTTCTCATATCTGTGTGTATGCTTGTGCATATGTGCTGCCTCATGTTTGACTGATCACAGACAAATCCTTCTGGATGGGTTGAGATGATGTATTGGATGCCATGGATTACGTAATGTCCTCTGGAGATATTATGGAGAAGTGCAGTGCTATTCCAAATAGTGTAATAGTGTTCAATAGTGTAGAGGAGAAATGGAGCACAGACATCTCCCCACAGTGGGGCACAGCCCTGCAGGTTCTCCCTCTGCCCCATGCATTCTCTCTGAAGGAACTCCTTAAGACTGTTATTAGCCAGTGGAGGCTGCTGAGGGGAGAATGGCTCATAATACTTTATTTGTCACATGCGCCAAATACAACGTGTAGACCTTACCGTCAAATGAAAGAGTAAAGAAAATATTTTCCAAATAAAATAAAGTAAAAAGTAATTCAAAAGTAACAATAAATAACAATAAGGAGGCTATATACAGGGGGTACCGAGTCAACGTGCGAGGGTACAGGTTAGTCCAGGTAATTTGTACATGTAGGTAGGGGTGAAGTGACTATGCATAGATAAGAAACAGCAAGTAGCAGCAGTGTAAAAAACAAATTATGGGGGCGGTGTCAATGTAAATAATCTGATGGCCATTTTATTAATTGTTCAGCAGTCTTATGGCTTGGGGTTAGAAGCTGTTAAGGAGCCTTTTGGTCCTAGACTTGCCTTTTGGTCCTAGACTTGGCGCTCCGGTACAGCTTGTCGTGCGTGCGGTAGCAGAGAAAACAGTCTATGACTTGGGTGACTGGAGTCTTTGACAATTTGATGGGCTTTCCTCTGACACTTCTTAGTATATGGGTCCTGGATTGCAGGAAGCTTGGCCCCAGTGATGTACTGGGCTGTACGCACTACTCTATGTAGCGCCTTACGGTCAGATGCCCGAGCAGTTACCATTAGGAATGCAAAATATATCGGTGACCATATTGGAATCGGCTGATATTAGCTAAAATTGCCAACATCGGTATCTGCACGATGTCTAGTTTAACGCGGATGTTAAAAACAGATGCATACCTAATGACGGCGCGTAGAATGTTGCGCTTCACGTGCAACACAGCATTCCTAATTATCCCACAATGTCTGCTGTGTGGATCAAGCAGTCAACAAGTCGAGCAGTCAGTTGAAAGAGTAAGAAAATTTCAGCGAGACAACTCAAAGGCGAAAACCATTAAAGCCAAGATAATGGAATTCATTGCCCTTGACAATCAACCGTTCTCTGTCATGGGTGATGTTTGCGTTCGCCGACTGGTCGAGCACCAGTACACACTACCAAGTGCTCTATTTTTCAGATGTTGCACTACCAGAGTTACACAGTAATAGCGTCACTGCTATTAGCTTCACAACATACATACTATGGAACGCCGTTTGGGTCTTTGCATGTCAAAAAAGATACAGAAGCACTGTCAAAGCTGTACAAAAAAGTCTGCAAACAAACAAACACTGGCCATGAACGATGTGTTTACAATACCGCATTAGTAATAAAGCATCATTTGTTCGACCTCAACTTCTGGGGTAGCTAGCTTTAGCTTGGTACCTAGCTAGCATCAATACAACCAGCCTGAAAACAATGACCAGTAGAAACGGAAGTCATTTTCATTATTCTTAGTAATGATTTAGGAATCCTTGTGAGTTATTATTAGCTAAGTTGCCACTTGTTGTTCGCCTATTGAAATTGAGCTTATGTTATAAGCAGCCAGCTAGCTTCATCTGGCTAGTGAGGCTCGACCGGACCAGGTTAAGTGTTGTGAAGCTAGCCACAATAAGGTTTAGGCACAATAGTGGAATTTGAGATTTGCCTTCAAAATAAAAGTATGTCATTGACAGTGAGGCAAATGAATGCAAATAGTAGAATTATGCCATGCTTTATTTTGAAGGCTAACCGCAAAGTCCACTATTCTAGCTAATCCTTATTGTGGCCAGCTTCACATCGATAGGTCCAACCACCATTAATCAAATAAGAACTGTCTTATGAATTAGGGTTATTTTAGATGATGCCACCAAGCTATATAGTTAGCAAGCTAACCATAGCTACTGAAACAGATGATGTCGTTCTGCCATGTTTTTGGGGAAGAATGTTGTTTGCATCCATGTTCTAGCTAGCTTTTTTTATGACCAGCACTGTAGGTTTGCGAGACAACTTTACCAGCATCATAGCATACGTATCGATGAATCGTTGTGACATATGAAATAAGAGTGATAGTGTAATCAATGTGTACTAACTACGTAAAAAATGTATTAACGCGTTAAATTATCATGTGACGTGCAGTCATATTCAGTTCTTGATTGGTCAACAAGGTTATTTGACACGTCAAATAGTGTTATTTGACACTTCAAATAGTGTTATTTGACACTTCAAATAGTGTTATTTGACACTTCAAATAGTGTTATTCAATTTGTATCTTTTTTGACACACAAAGACCCAAACGGCGTTCCATAGAAATCCTGGTTGAGAATGAAACGACTGAACAAATTAACAATGAAACAGCACAGCAAGTAAGTGAAAGAAATAGGTTTTGATTACATTTGACTGGTAATGGGGACATAAGTAAATGCCAACAAAATAACGTTTTGGTCAGTGTGGTGTGTGTGTAACCTTTATTTAACTAGGCAAGTCAGTTAATTAAGAACAAATTCTTATTTACAATGACGGCCCAGATGACACTGGGCCAATTGTGCGCCGCCCTATGGGACTCCCAATCACAACCGGATGTGATACAGCCTGGATTTGAACCAGAGACTGTAGTGAGGCCTCTTGCACTAAGATGCAGTGCCTTAGACCGCTGCGTCCATATGTGTGTGCTAACTATTTAATTGTACTAGGACGCAACAAAAAATGTAAATAGTGCTTATTGGCAAGGAAAATTTGGGATATCGGTATCGGTCAAAAATGTCATATCGGTGCATCACTAGTTACCATACCAGGCGGTGATGCAACCATGCTTCGATGACCGGAACAGAGCAAATGGTATGGAATCAAACACCTGGAAACCATGTGATTGATCTATTTGATACCATTCCACTGATAATGCACCAGTCATTACCACAAGCCCATTCTCACCAATTAAGGTGACACTAACCTCCTGTGGTTATTGCCCTACACATAACACAGAGCCAGGTCTTACTATTTAACAGCATACGCTCCAGCAATGGAGATGCTCGAGAATCTTAATTAAAGCAGTCCTTCCGCAACACAGACAGGGCAGTGCATAAAGAGTGGATGATTAAGAGACATTGACATTAAAATGCAGCCTTCAAGAGCCTCTCAAGGACACTGAATACATCCTCTTATTTTAATACAATGATATACGGGCACATCTCTCCATCTCCCCATATCTCCTGTATTAACCAACGTCAGCTTGTGTGGGGTAAGATATGGCCTTGTCAGTATGCACCAGCGTGGGTGACAGTGGGAAAGCCCTGACTCTGCAACTGAGGAGAGAAGGAGAGAGGGGGAGAGAGACATGAAAGGATGGCAGAGGGTTGAATAGAAACAGATACATTTGCAGTGTGTCCTCCCGCTCCTTCTCTCTCTCTGACTGTAGCAACAGAGGGAAGAGGAGAGAAACAGAGAGAGAGGGGAGAGAGACAGAGGGAGTGAGACAGAGGCAGTCATGCGTAGAATTGCCTCATCAATGGTAGAGCACCTCTGACATTCCAAACGGCTTTTCAAATGGACACATTTATACAGATACTGTTATGATCCCTAAGCAATCCTATTACTGCTCTGAAAGCACAGGGTGATGGAGAGTGGCCCAGGTACAAGCCTTTAGTACCTTCACAGGGAGATTGTTGGACATAATGGCCTGGTACATATCAAATCAAACTTTATTTGCCACATGCGCCGAATACAACAAGTGTAGACTTTACCGTGAAATGCTTACTTACAAGCCCTTAACCAACAGTACAGTTCAAGAAGAAGAACCTATTTACCAAGTAGGATGAAATAAAAAGTAATAATAAAAAGTGACACAATAAGAATAACAATAACGAGGCTATATACAGGAGGCACCGGTAACGAGTCAGTTTGCAGGGGTACAGGCTAGTTGAGGTAATCTGTACATGTAGGTGGGGGCGTTGTGACTATGCAAAGGTAACAAACCGTCTATAACTTGGGTGACTGGGGTCTCTGACAATTTTATAGGCTTTCCTCTGACACCGCCTATTACATAGGTCCTGGATGGCAGGACACCGCCTATTATATAGGTCCTGGATGGCAGGAAGCTTAGCCCCAGTGATGTACTGGGCCATTCGCAAAACCCTCTGTAGCACCTTAAGGTCAGATGCCAAGCAATTGCTATACCAGGCGGTGATGCAACCGGTCAGGATGCTCTCGATGGTGCAGCTGTAGAACCTTTTGAGGAACTGGGGGCCCATGCCAAATCTTTTCAGTCTCTTGAGGGGGGAAATGTTTTGTTGTGCCCTCTTCACGACTGTCTTGGTATGTTTGGACCATGAGAGTTTGTTGGTTATGTGGACACCAAGGAACTTGAAACTCTCGACCCGCTCCACTACAGCCCCGTCAATGTTTATGGGGACCTGTTCGGCCCACCTTTTCCAGAAGTCCACGATCAGCTCCTTTGTCTTGCTCACATTGAGGGAGAGGTTGTTGTCCTGGCACCACGCTGCCAGTTCTCTGACCTCCTCCCTATAGGCCGTCTCATCGTTGTCGTTGATCAGGCCTACCACTGTTGTGTTGTCAGCAAACTTAATGATTGTGTTGGAGTCGTGTTTGGCCACGCAGTCATGGGTGAACAGGGAATACAGGAGGGGACTAAGTACACACCCCTGAGGGGCCCCAGTGTTAAGGATCACCGTGGCAGACATATTGTTTCCTACTCTTACTACCTGGGGGCGGCCCGTCAGAAAGTCCAAGATCCAGTTGCAGAGGGAGGTGTTTAGTCCCAGAGTCCTTAGCTTAGTGGTGAGATTCGTGGGCACTATGGTGTTGAACACTGAGCTGTAGTCGATGAACAGCCTTCTCACATAGGTGTTCCTTTTGTCCAGGTGAGAAAGGGCACCTTTCTGGAGTGTGATTGATTCATACAAGATAGAAAGTGTTATGGTAGAGTTTTAACCCATAACCCTTATCTGTCTCATATATGAGGCAATAGGTACTGTACATGAGCAGATTGAAGAGTGAAATTAATTTGTTTATTTGACATATATTCTACCAATTCCGAAAGAGAGATATCCCACCATATGACCAATGCATTAAATCCACTTAAAATGCATTTAAGAAGCCATCCATGAAAAAAAATATATATATATACTGTGCCAGTCAAAATTTTGGACACACCTACTCATTCAATGGTTTTTCTTTATTTGTACTATTTTCTACAGTAGAATAATAGTGAAGACATCAAAACTATGAAATAACACACATATAATGAATAAGGAATAATGTAGTAACCAAAACATGTGCCTTGATGAGAGCTTTGTACACTCTTGGCATTCTCTGAACTAGCTTCACCTGGAATGATGAAAATAATCATGGCCTCTAAACCTTCAAGCTGCATACTGGACCCTATTCCAACTAAACTACTAAAAGAGCTGCTTCCTGTGCTTGGCCCTCCTATGTTGAACATAATAAACGGCTCTCTATCCACTGGATGTGTACCAAACTCACTAAAAGTGGCAGTAATAAAGCCTCTCTTGAAAAAGCCAAACCTTGACCCAGAAAATATAAAAAACTATCGTCCTATATCGAATCTTCCATTCCTCTCAAAAATTTTAGAGAAGGCTGTTGCTCAGCAACTCACTGCCTTCCTGAAGACAAACAATGTATACGAAATGCTTCAGTCTGGTTTTAGACCCCATCATAGCACTGAGACGGCACTTGTGAAGGTGGTAAATGACATTTTAATGGCATCGGACCGAGGCTCTGCATCTGTCCTCGTGCTCCTAGACCTTAGTGCCGCTTTTGATACCATCGATCACCACATTCTTTTGGAGAGATTGGAAACCCAAATTGGTCTACACGGACATGTTCTGGCCTGGTTTAGATCTTATCTGTCGGAAAGATATCAGTTTGTCTCTGTGAATGGTTTGTCCTCTGACAAATCAACTGTAAATTTCGGTGTTCCTCAAGGTTCCGTTTTAGGACCACTATTGTTTTCACTATATATTTTACCTCTTGGGGATGTTATTCGAAAACATAATGTAAACTTTCACTGCTATGCGGATGACACACAGCTGTACATTTCAATGAAACATGGTGAAGCTCCAAAATTGCCCTCGCTAGAAGCATGTGTTTCAGACATAAGGAAGTGGATGGCTGCAAACCTTCTACTATTAAACTCGGACAAAACAGAGATGCTTGTTCTAGGTCCCAAGAAACAAAGAGATCTTCTGTTGAATCTGACAATTAATCTTAATGGTTGTACAGTCGTCTCAAATAAAACTGTGAAGGACCTCGGTGTTACTCTGGACCCTGATCTCTCTTTTGAAAAACATATCAAGACCATTTCAAGGACATCTTTTTTCCATCTACGTAACATTGCAAAAATCAGAAACTTTCTGTCCAAAAATGATGCAGAAAAATTAATCCATGCTTTTGTCACTTCTAGGTTAGACTACTGCAATGCTCTATTTTCCGGCTACCCGGATAAAGCACTAAATAAACTTCAGTTAGTGCTAAATACGGCTGCTAGAATCCTGACTAGAACCAAAAAATTTGATCATATTACTCCAGTGCTAGCCTCTCTACACTGGCTTCCTGTCAAAGCAAGGGCTGATTTCAAGGTTTTACTGCTAACCTACAAAGCATTACATGGGCTTGCTCCTACCTATCTCTCTGATTTGGTCCTGCCGTACATACCTACACGTACGCTACGGTCACAAGACGCAGGCCTCCTAATTGTCCCTAGAATTTCTAAGCAAACAGCTGGAGGCAGGGCTTTCTCCTATAGAGCTCCATTTTTATGGAACGGTCTGCCTACCCATGTCAGAGACGCAAACTCGGTCTCAACCTTTAAGTCTTTACTGAAGACTCATCTCTTCAGTGGGTCATATGATTGAGTGTAGTCTGGCCCAGGAGTGGGAAGGTGAACGGAAAGGCTCTGGAGCAATGAACCGCCCTTGCTGTCTCTGCCTGGCCGGTTCCCCTCTTTCCACTGGGATTCTCTGCCTCTAACCCTATTACAGGGGCTGGGTCACTGGCTTACTGGGGCTCTCTCATGCCGTCCCTGGAGGGGGTGCGTCACCTGAGTGGGTTGATTCACTGTTGTGGTCATCCTGTCTGGGTTGGCGCCCCCCTTGGGTTGTGCCGTGGCGGAGATCTTTGTGGGCTATACTCAGCCTTGTCTCAGAATGGTAAGTTGGTGGTTGAAGATATCCCTCTAGTGGTGTGGGGGCTGTGCTTTGGCAAAGTGGGTGGGGTTATATCCTTCCTGTTTGGCCCTGTCCGGGGTGTCCTCGGATGGGGCCACAGTGTCTCCTGACCGCTCCTGTCTCAGCCTCCAGTATTTATGCTGCAGTAGTTTATGTGTCGGGGGCTGGGGTCAGTTTGTTATATCTGGAGTACTTCTCCTGTCCTATTCGGTGTCCTGTGTGAATCTAAGTGTGCGTTCTCTAATTCTCTCCTTCTCTCTTTCTTTCTCTCTCTCGGAGGACCTGAGCCCTAGGACCATGCCCCAGGACTACCTGACATGATGACTCCTTGCTGTCCCCAGTCCACCTGGCCATGCTGCTGTTCCAGTTTCAACTGACCTGAGCCCTAGGACCATGCCCCAGGACTACCTGACATGATGACTCCTTGCTGTCCCCAGTCCACCTGGCCATGCTGCTGCTCCAGTTTCAACTTCCACCTGACTGTGCTGCTGCTACAGTTTCAACTGTTCTGCCTTATTATTATTCGACCATGCTGGTCATTTATGAACATTTGAACATCTTGGCCATGTTCTGTTATAATCTCCACCCGGCACAGCCAGAAGAGGACTGGTCACCCCACATAGCCTGGTTCCTCTCTAGGTTTCTTCCTAGGTTTTGGCCTTTCTAGGGAGTTTTTCCTAGCCACCGTGCTTCTACACCTGCATTGCTTGCTGTTTGGGGTTTTAGGCTGGGTTTCTGTACAGCACTTTGAGATATCAGCTGATGTACGAAGGGCTATATAAATAAATTTGATTTGATTTGATTTGATTTGAATGCTTTTCCAACAGTCTTGAAGGAGTTCCCACATATGCTGAGCACGTGTTGGCTGCTCTTCCTTCACTCTGCAGTCCATCTCATCTCAAACCATCTCAATTGGGTTGAGGTTGGGTGATTGTGCTGATACAGCACTCCATCACTCTCCTTCTTGGTCAAGTAGCCCTTACACAGTGTGTTGGGTCATTGTCTTGTTGAAAAACAAATGATAGTCCCACTAAGCGCAAACCAGATGGGATGGTGTATCGCTGCAGAATGCCATGGTAGCCATGCTGGCTAAGTGTGCCTTGAATTCTAAATAAATGACTGACAGTGTCACTAGCAAAGCACCCCCTCACCATCACACCTTCTCCTCCATGTGTCACAGTGGGAACCACAAATGCGGAGATCATTGGTTCACCTACTATGCGTCTCACAAAGACCCGGCGGTTGGAACCAAAAATCTTAAATTTGGAGTCATCAGACCAAAGGACAGATTTCCACCGGCCTAATGTCCATTGCTCGTGTTTCTTGGCCCAAGCAAGTCACTTCTTATTATTGGTGTCCTTTAGTAGTGGTTTCTTTGCAGCAATTTGACTATGAAAGCCTGATTCACAAAGTATCCTTTGAACAGTTGATGTTGAGATGTGTCTGTTACTTGAACTCTGTGAAGCATTTATTTGGGTTGTAATTTATGAGGCTGGTAAATCTAATGAACTTATCCTCTGCAGCAGAGGTAACTCTTGGTCTTATTTTCCTGTGGCGGTCCTCATGGGAGCCAGTTTCATCATAGTGCTTGATTGGTTTTGCAACTACACTTGAAGAAACTTTGAAGTTCTTGAAATTTTCCGGATTGACTGTCCTTCATGTCTCAAAATAAGGATGGACTGTCATTTCTCTTTGTTTATTTCAAATCAAATCAAAGTTTATTTGTCACGTGCCCCAAATACAACAGGTGTAGACATTACAGTGAAATGCTTACTTACAGGCTCTAACCAATAGTGCAAAAAAGGTATTAGGTGAACAATAGATAAGTAAAGAAATATTTGAGCTGTTCATGCCATAATATAGACTTGGTATTTTACCAAATAGGGCTATCTTCTGTATACCAACACTACCTTGTGTCATGACGTTAGTCTGTTGGGGGAGGTTAAATAAATACCTTTCCCCTTTTCTCTCTCTCTACTCTATAGAGTTGACTCTTGTAAAGCCTTTGTAACATAGATAGTCTGGTAACATCGAAAGTTGGGAAAGGGAACCATATTTCGGTAATCCAACCAGTTGAAAATATGCATTGATACTTAATGAATATGATCTCAGATCAGTTGTTGTCTGAGACATTACTACTAATGACAGATGACATAAACTGTATCTAGGAAAGTCGACACATTTTAGTTATCAGATTCACATAGAATTGTTGTGCAATTTAAATGTTTGAATAGAAAACTTTTTGTGAAAAGATTAAATGTAATTTTAGCTTCTTAAATGAGAGAATGATTTGTCATAGAGAAACTCTGCTCACTCAGAGGCCCCGCCCAAGTGAACAGACTTTGTTTGTAAACGATAAAACACGCCCTTCTTTCACCACTATATAAACCCATTGCCAAAAATGTAACTTCCTGTTCCAAGGACGTGAGGATTTGCGGTCCCCACGTTGAAAGGACAAAGATCACCTACAGAACTAAGCCAACCTCAGCGTGAGCTCTGGTTGAACAACAAGAACCTAAAGAAATTAGGAGATGACAATCCACATGGATGGAGGATGAATTTCGACTATACCAGCCAGAATATAGCATGAGCTTAAAGTATGGCAACTTGGTATGAACTTTGAAATCTTATTGACTAAAGAAGTGATACCTCTAGTGGACAGACAGAGTATCTATTCTACCATGCTCCAGTTCACCACTAGACATTCTTCAGAGGACCAGAGATCCATGCTGGACCACCCTGCCTTCTATCTACAACCAATCTACCGAAGCACAACTCAGAGTAAATATTTCTTACAATTTCCTTTTTCAAAATGGCGGCTATGTAGACTGCATAAGATACTGTATTTACGATAGCATAGCTGCCTACGGCCCGATAGAGACACAAAACCTTTTTGCCCCCCAGTCTTCCCACTCTTTCACTCAAACCCAACCCCCTTCCTTTGTGTAACCAGCCGTCATATCTGTTCCGTCTGCTAGGGACGTTTTCCTTTATGACATCATTTGTAATCAATGTATGATACATTCTGTGTATATGTACTTCTGTGTGATTATTTAGGTATTTAGTAAATAAATAATTAAACCAAATGTTGTATTGCTGATTCAACTTGTTTGCCAAGGTTCGTGAAGATAACCAAGAATTTACAACTTTCAGATGAGACTGACTGACTAAAGTGACGATTAAATATTGACTTCTACTGATGTAAAACATTACTAGGTCTTTAAGAGTTTATTCGGAAGATAACAGCTCTATAAACATTATTTCGTGGTGCCCCAACTTAGTTAATTACATTTACCTGATTAGCTTAATTAGGTAATATTAATTACAGAGAAATTATTTTATAGAATAGCATGTCATATCACTTAATCCGGCATAGCCAAAGACACAACACTTGTCACAACACAACTGATTGGCTCAAACACATTAAGAAGGAAAGAAATTCCACAAATGAACTTGTAACAAGGCACACCTATTGATTGAAATGCATTCCAGGTGACTACCTCATGAAGCTGGCTGAGAGAATGCCAAGAGTGTTCACAGCTGACATCAAGGCAAAGGATGGCAACTTTGAAGCATCTCAAACAATATATTAAATTCAATACATTTTGTTTTGTTTGACACTTTTTTGGTTACTACATGATGGCTGGAGTAGTGTAAAGCTCACCACCATTGGACTCTGGAGCAGTGGAAACACGTTCTCTGGAGTGATGAATCACGCTTCATCATCTGGCAGTCCGACGTGTGAATCTGGGTTTGGCGGATGCCAGGAGAACGCAACCTGCTCCAATGCATAATGCCAACTGTAAAGTTTGGTGGAAGAGGAATAATGGGTTGGGGCTGTTTAGTTAGTTCCAGTGAAGGGAAATCTTAACGCTACAGCATACAATAGTATTCTAGACGATTCTGTGCTTCAAAATTTTGGGCAACATTTTGGGGAAGGCCCTTTTCTATTTCAGCATGACAATGCCCCCGTACCCAAAGCGAGGTCCAGAAATTATTTGTCAAGATCGGTGTGGAAGAACTTGACCTGCACAGACCCCTGACCTCAACCCCATCGAAAACCTTTGGGATGAATTGGAATACCAACTGCGAGCCAGGCCTAATTGCCCAACATCATTGCCCTTACCTCACTAATGCTTTTGTGGCTGAATGGAAGCAAGTCCCTGCAGCAATAATTAATATTGATGAGCAGGTGACGAGCAGGTGTTCACATACTTTTGGTCATGTAGTGTATTTAAGTGATGGCAAAAATAGATATAATAAAGAGAGGAAAATAGAGAGTGAAAGGAACAGGCTTTGCTAGACAGCAGTTAAAGGAATTAGCAGTAAATGCTAGGTTTGGCTTGATGACCGTAATTACCTGGCTCAATTGGACTTCCTGCATTCCATAAAATAGCCATCTTTACCTCAATCTCCTGCTGCTGTTGGCTTGTTCTGGATGTACTGGCGGAGCAGCCAGTCTTCTCTGCGCTCTAGCCCACCAGGATGGGTTATTTACAGCCGGGTGCTGGGGTTGCATGGATGCACAGAAACACAGCTGGAGAGTTCCGAGACTGGGGGGAGTGGGGTGCAGAACTCAAATACAACTTGAATAAAATGCAAAGAAAACTCTAAGACAACTTGAATAAAACAGAATAAAATAGATGGATGAACATCGGATCAGCCAACAACTAAGAGCCCAAATTATGGAAAAACCTTCTTCAGTGTACAACTGGGACTAAACACTCCTTTGATCTGAAGGTCAGACTGTAGTTTGTGCCTTGTAAGGATGCGTTGCCGTAAAGAACTCTCATAAAAGCTTTATTCAAGACTAATGGCTCCATTCATGCATTGAGCTCCAAATCCATCCAGCTCCACGGGTGGGAGATTGGTAATCAAAACTTTCAAATGAGTATGTATGAGAGCTCTGAGAGCCCGGGTCTCCTTAAGGACTCCAGGGGATTGTGGTAATAAGGTGTCGCCCTCTCTCCACCTCCTGACAAAATGTATTAAGCCCCTCGGAGGTCCCAAAAGTTATCTGGTATATGCCTGGGGGCGGGGAGTGGGGGTTGACTTTATAGAAGCACTGACCTTTGCAGTAAGGCTTCAAGGATGATGACTTCAGATGAGATAATACACAAACACACACACACACACAACAAATGCTGTGGTAATGAAAGAACAAAAAGGTTTCAGGCTTCCCGTGCCATTGGAAGGCAGACCCGAAGGACCTCAACACCTTACAGTGGGGTGTCTAATGACTGATTAAAGGTACAATATGTACGTTTTTTTCATTCAAACAGCTCTAAATGGCCAAAATAAAGTGTCAAGGATCCGAATATGAGATGATATGAATATTAGATAGTGAGGTCAAACCCCAGTTTGCCCTCTGTGGTCTCTGATGAAACTCCTTTGGTCGGGACGCATTTTCTGATTTCTGATCTGCCGTTTCCTGAGAACCCCACAACAAAAATGGAGGATGTTACGGAGCTATAGCGAGATTTGTTCCAGTCAACAGCAAACTGAGAGGAAACCATCTGAAAATAAAATAAAATTGGCCAGCCAAAAGGGAGTTGGATGAATGTTATGGAAAGAACAGGGTGAATGATTGGAGTGGATAGCTACTTCGGAAACTGATGGTAAGCCTAAACTCAAAACGAGCTGACATTTACTAGTTACATTATAATCATACCTAATATCTATCTAACTAGTCATCTAACGTTAGTTTTACTATGTTTCAGACAAGCGGGTATATTTTGATTACTAGTTATAGGAAGCTAGCCGAGGTAGCTAGCTAGCCTGCTAAGCGGCGCAGTGTTGTCAATATGTTTATAAATCACATGGGTAGATCCATTTCGGCCCGCTTAACGTATTTAGCTAGCTACAACAATTAGCTAACTAGCTATCTATCGGTGTAGGCATTCATTAGTGAGTGTATCACATTATGTCCATCATATTCCATTCCATTTCAATCTTGTCTGGTCATGGCCAGCTCTGAAATTGCCAACTTTAGTCAAGGGATAAGATGTTTTTTTGTAACATTAGGCCCTGATAGTTAGTATTGATGTGTGCAGAGGTGATTTCTGTAGTAATGTAGAGGGGACTCAGTTTTTAATCAGTTTTTCATTTATTCCAGAACCACATCCCCATGTTGGCTATGCAAGTAAGTGCTTGTATTGCAAGTAAGTGTTAGGGGCAATGACTGGAAGTCTATAGGAACAGCTTGCATGCTAGTTGTTCCTGTGGACTTCCAGTCATTGTGCTAACGCTGGTTAGCGATGACTCTAAAAACGACCTTCAACTTCTTTCAAACTGCACGCAGACACAAAAATGGTATCCATGAGTAAATCTGACTCTGGGTATAAAAATGTTGCACTATCCCCTCTATGCACTTCTCAGTTTTTGGTATTCAGATTTACCTTATGCAGATGCCAATAAGCTCTTTCAGTTTGGATCCCTTGTGCGCACTGAATAAATGTAATTCAACCTGCTGAAAACCCTCCCACAGTAGTCCTATAAAGCTACCCTATCCTCAGTGATCTTTGAACTTCCAGTTGTCGTGAACCGTGCGCCAGGCTCCAGGTTCAAACTGCCACGTTTGGTCTGCATTCCACAATGAATGAAGTAGGTTATATGTCCCAGATTATTGCACTACCCAGATTATTGCACTACTATTGCAATTCTGAATAATGGCACAGCTATTTATACTTCACTGTGGAAAAGAGACCAAAATAGGCTACCAGTCAGTTTCCTCCATACTACTGGTTTCACATTCATCTCCACTAATTTCAGTCCTTATGCTTTTTCAGTATGTGTAGCGTATTTATCATCCACTTCTTCAAACTGATTACTCATTTACCTATAATAGATCTTATCAATTTATAAATGATACAGCACATAGAATGGTGTCATTCCTTTCGGAGGAAATGTGTTTTCCCACTTGCAAGCAACAGGTTTGCTAAACTTATTACACCTTTTCAAGAGCACAAGAGTGGTGGAATTATAGGGGAACTAAGTCAAGGTCAGAATATGCTTATCTGTAGATGCACCTCTGCCACACCTCCATTTCATTGATCTCCACCCCAAACAGATACCAGGCTGGCACTGGTCAGAATATGTGCAGAGAGGAAAGTGTGTGAAAAAGGAATTAAGTTCCATTGACATTGGGGGTGATGATTACGGATAATGAATCATGAATAATGATGAGTGAGAAAGTCACAGAGGGCCAAGGATCATACCCCCAAGACATGTTAACCTCCCCTACTATTGTAATGGTCAGAGGTTAGCATGAAATGGGGGTATGATATTTGACCCTCTGTAACTTTCTCAATCATCATTATTCAAGATTCATTCTGTGTTATCTGTAATCTGTCAGGATTTGGCCAGGGTTGTTCCGGTTTTGGTCACTAGATGCCCCCATTGTGCTTTTTGACCCTTTTGTTTTCCCTTGTTCCCAGTTATTATTTGCACCTGTGCCTCATTTCCCCTGGTTGTATTTAAACCCTTAGTGTTCCTCAGTTCTTTGCTCTGTGTTTGTATGTTAGCACCCAGCCATGCTGTGAACTTGAGGTACTCTGGTTTTGTTTATTTTTTTATTATTCTTTTGAGGTTTGTTTTTTCCCTGCTGTTCTTACCACTTTGTGGATTTTCCTTGTGTCTTGGAGGATATACATTTTTTCGCTTGGAATTACTTTTGACGTTGTGGATTTTTATTTTTTGCCTGAAGATCTTTTCCTTTTTTCTTTATTAAATCACCGTCTCTAGTACTGCTGTGTCTGCCTCATCTTCTGGGTTCTGCCGACTATTAGTGGCTCAGTTTGTGACTGTTTCTCACACCAGAGACCTGAGTTCATAACCGGGTCCTGACAGTAATCATTGTAGCATCCACACTAATGTACAAGTCTTTAGAAACATATTATATTCTGATTTACAATAAAAGTGACTAACTTTGGACTACTTTATTTATAAGAATATTTAGGGGTGTCAACCATTTTCCCTCCTTTAGGGGTGTCAATAATTTACTTGATTAACAAAATCTATTTCTATGAGCAAATATACTAGTATAAAATAATGTAGTCGTTCACATTTTTTAAGCATACAATACAGCTGAGCATTTGAATTACTCGGGTCTGCTTTTCCACATTGTGAATACTGCCATACAAGGGACCACACAAGGAAAGTTGGGCCCACAAAGTTGGGCTAAACCTGGGGGGAAAATGTACATTGCACATTTTATTTTTTTATTTTTAGGGGGTAGATCAGCTTTAATATTGTAGCTTCTAACAAGAAAATTTTCTGCATAATTTCCAATCCCCATATATTTCTTTGGCATATATATATATACAGTTGAAGTCGGAAGTTTACATACACTTAGATTGGAGTCATTAAAACTTGTTTTTCAACCACTCCACAAATTTCTTGTAAACAAACTATAGTTTTGGCAAGTCATTTAGGACATCTACTTTGTGCATGACACCAGTCATTTTTTCAACAATTGTTTACAGATTATGTCACTTATAATTCACTGTATCGCAATTCCAGTGGGTCAGAAGTTTTCATACACTAAGTTGACTGTGTCTTTAAACAGCTTGGAAAATTCCAGAAAATGCATGGCTTTAGAAGCTTCAGATAGGCTAATTGACATTGTTCAGGGGCAGAATGACAGATTTTTACCTTGTCAGTTCGGGGATTCGATCTAGCAACCTTTCGGTTACTGGCCCAAAGTTTTACCACTAGGCTTCTTCATTTTTTCCCCTATCCCTACCACTCCTCACCTAATTGGAGTAAACTAATAGACAACGATACTTAGGCTTCCACTTTCAGCTTATACATACCACATACATTTCACAAACTGTATATTTTACATTAGTTATCTTTTGTTTGTTTATAGTCCCAGCCTTCAGCTACCCTCAACCCCTCCCATGTATTTTTCCATTGTGCTGTGATGTTTCACAAAAGTTCTGAACGTTTCTAATCTCATAGATTCTACAGATTGTAAATTAAAGATACAGTAAACACCTTTGCTAAGAGTATTATTATATTATTGATTGGCTATGACTTCATCAAATCACCCAGCAGTGCTATTTGCAGAGTTTTCTCCAAGTAAATATTGATTTTTTTTTCAGCAATTCCTGAATCTGCGACCAAAAACAAGCTACATGTGGGCAGTACCAAAACATCTAATGATTCTGTCTTAGCAGCAACATCTGCAGAGGTGGGATGGTTGTATCCACAATATTTAGCATTCTATTGGTTGCAGGAATTTTGTATAATAATTTAAATTGAAAAACGTTTGAATCTTTTGAAAGTTCATAAACCAAGTGCCATGAAATCGGTACATCGAAAATCTCCTCCCAACTATTTTGCAACCTGTATAGTGCAGCTAAAATGAAACTGGTATACTTTTTTATTTATCACAATTAGTTATCACAATTGCCTTTAGCAAATTCTGGTCATTAATGCAGAGCCGACAGACAAGTTCCTTACGGTTGTTTATTTCTTTGTATTTTCTTTCATCAGATCTAATGTGTTATAGTCTCCTACATTCCTTTCACATTTCCACAAACTTCAAAGTGTTTCCTTTCAAATGGTACCAAGAAAATGCATATCCTTCCATCAGGGCCTGAGCTACAGGCAGTTAGATTTGGGTATTTTATTTTAGGTGAAAATTGAAAAAAAGGGTCTGATTTAAGTATAGTTTTTGTATGAATGAAGCCTTTAGTGAGAGGTCCAGTGCTTTGATATTTAATCATTTCTGCCCTCCAAATGTATTTAATTATATAAATAGGCCCGTAAAATGTTTCTAGCTTGCCGTTCCAAGTAAAGCGGAATCGTGTTTGCTCATTTAATTTAAAAAAGCAAGTTGTTAGGCATAGGCAGGGCCATAAGTAAATAGGTCATCTGAGATATGACTAAATAATTAATCAGGCTGATTTCTCCACAAATATACTGTACATGTGTTGTCCTTTCCATGGTTGCAAAATCTTATCTAATTTGGCTAACTTTCTATTCAAATGTATTGTAGTGAGATCATTTCTTTCTTTCGGAATATGAATACCGAATATGTCCACTTCACCGGACCATTTTATTGATAAACTACATGGTAATGCAAAAGTTGTACTTTTTTTAGATCCAATACTTCATATGGTGCACTTTTCATAATTCAGTTTTAATCCAGAAAGGTTAGACAAATGATCTATATCCTCTATGAGGCTGTGCAGGGATCCAAATTGCAGACTTAAAAGAAAACATAAATCGTTAGCGTACAATGACACCTTTGTTTTTAAGCCCTGGATTTCTTGATAATATTGTTTGATCTGATTTTAATATCCAACATTTCAATGGCCATAATAAATAGATATGCCGATAGTGGACAGCCTTGTTTTACTCCTCTTGACAAAGTAATACTTTCTGATGAGTAGTCATTATTTACTATTTTACACCTGGGGTTACAGTACATACCTAGGGCAAAGATTGCTAGAGACAGCCTAGCATGATGTGGTCTTGCAGTAGATTTATGCGCCACAGGGAGTGAAGAAGATAAGTAAGTACTGCAATCCTGTCCATCTATTCAAAGGCTTAACGTTACAATGGAACTAGCACAGTCAAAAATAACCAATAGCCAACCATTAAAAAACAAAGCTTTAAACTAGTTGGTCACATGACATTGTTTCCCCCTGTTGTTCAAACAGTTGGATGAACAGTTGTTCTGTCTGCCAACTTCCCCAATTGCCTTTGTTTTTATTACAAATTCACTCTGAATGGCCCCACTCTTAAACAAGAACATAACTCTGTAATAAGCAGAAAATTGTGACATTTCTCTCTTTGAAATATGAATGGACTTGATTTAATCTCCGTTGCACGTAGGGGGAGCCCTGAAATGTCAGGCAATGTCAGGTTCTTATTGTGTCCTTTGTGTCCCATAAATTAAAGAACAACATTCTTGTCTGCCATGAGGACCAAAATACAAAGCAACACAAAGGTAGCGGGCACAAAAATGCAGTCTTTGGAAAATGTAGATGAATAATGAGCAAGAGGGGCAGAGGATCTCATTGTACACACTTTCTCTCTGCAATAAATCAAATCACCACCACGACAATAGCATTATTCCATTCTTTCTACAGGGGAAGTCTGCAGGAAAATGTACATGGTATTTTGTATAGTATTCCAGCAGTTAATGAAGGGGCAGGGGAGGGGCAGACTCATTGTGCTCTTCTCCTCCGTTCATTCACTTGCCACTATCCCAGAATGTGGAAACAATCAGGAGAATGCCTCTTCTAAAATTGGGGTCATAATGGAAGCAGAATATTCCGAACCAAGGTCCAAGAGTTGGACCCGTATTGGCAGTCATTAAAAAAAATATCCTCTGAATGCTGCAGGGTGAAAATAGCCTACACAGTAGTAAAGCAGAATAGAAGGCCCTTCCAAAACCTCATTCCCATTTTAAGAACCATGAATAAACATACCCCTACAGTCAGGTGGACTAGAATGCAATTCACCGGAGGGGTATCCTACAAAGCAGGTTTGAGGAGTAAGTGGGATAACTCGGGATAACTGGTCATACGAAAGTGTTTCACCTTTTAGCCAGGTAAATTTCTATGGAAACGAATCCTTCAGAACTAACTCACAGCTAACGACACTTACTCTGAATGAAATAACTGAGCCAATAGTCGAGAACCAATTAAATCAGATTCCCTCCCTCTTGCAAAGATTGCATCATCATCCCTTTCATTTGAGGACTGGTAAAATATTTTATTAATCAAATATTTTTTCAAACATTTTAATGTTAAAATATATCACATTACACTTTTAGTAATGACAGAATGAATTTTAAACTTCACACAATGTAACACTTTTGTATGACTTCACAAAAAAAGGTGCTCGTAAATTGAAAAGCACACCAAAGACAGAATTAACAATAAGTAATAAAGTAAAGAAGGTTTTTTTATTTTTTTTTATTTCACCTTTATTTAACCAGGTAGGCTAGTTGAGAACAAGTTCTCATTTGCAACTGCGACCTGGCCAAGATAAAGCATAGCAGTGTGAGCAGACAACACAGAGTTACACATGGAATAAACAATTAACAAGTCAATAACACAGTAGAAAACAAAGGGGGGAGTCTATATACAATGTGTGCAAAAGGCATGAGGAGGTAGGCGAATAATTACAATTTTGCAGATTAACACTGGAGTGATAAATGATCAGATGGTCATGTACAGGTAGAGATATTGGTGTGCAAAAGAGCAGAAAAGTAAATAAATAAAAACAGTATGGGGATGAGGTAGGTGAAAATGGGTGGGCTATTTACCAATAGACTATGTACAGCTGCAGTGATCGGTTAGCTGCTCAGATAGCTGATGTTTGAAGTTGGTGAGGGAGATAAAAGTCTCCAACTTCAGCGATTTTTGCAATTCGTTCCAGTCACAGGCAGCAGAGTACTGGAATGAAAGGCGGCCAAATGAGGTGTTGGCTTTAGGGATGATCAGTGAGATACACCTGCTGGAGCGCGTGCTACGGATGGGTGTTGCCATCGTGACCAGTGAACTGAGATAAGGCGGAGCTTTACCTAGCATGGACTTGTAGATGACCTGGAGCCAGTGGGTCTGGCGACGAATATGTAACGAGGGCCAGCCGACTAGAGCATACAAGTCGCAGTGGTGGGTGGTATAAGGTGCTTTAGTGACAAAACGGATGGCACTGTGATAGACTGCATCCAGTTTGCTGAGTAGAGTGTTGGAAGCCATTTTGTAGATGACATCGCCGAAGTCGAGGATTGGTAGGATAGTCAGTTTTACTAGGGTAAGCTTGGCGGCGTGAGTGAAGGAGGCTTTGTTGCGGAATAGAAAGCCGACTCTTGATTTGATTTTCGATTGGAGATGTTTGATATGAGTCTGGAAGGAGAGTTTGCAGTCTAGCCAGACACCTAGGTGTAGATATACTTATAGATGTCCACATATTCAAGGTCGGAACCATCCAGGGTGGTGATGCTAGTCGGGCATGCGGGTGCAGGCAGCGATCGGTTGAAAAGCATGCATTTGGTTTTACTAGCGTTTAAGAGCAGTTGGAGGCCACGGAAGGAGTGTTGTATGGCATTGAAGCTTGTTTGGAGGTTAGATTGCACAGTGTCCAATGACGGGCCGAAAGTATATAGAATGGTGTCATCTGCGTAGAGGTGGATCAGGGAATCGCCCGCAGCAAGAGCAACATCATTGATATATACAGAGAAAAGAGTCGGCCCGAGAATTGAACCCTGTGGCACCCCCATAGAGACTGCCAGAGGACCGGACAGCATGCCCTCCGATTTGACACACTGAACTCTGTCTGCAAAGTAATTGGTGAACCAGGCAAGGCAGTCATCCGAAAAACCGAGGCTACTGAGTCTGCCGATAAGAATATGGTGATTGACAGAGTCGAAAGCCTTGGCAAGGTCAATGAAGACGGCTGCACAGTACTGTCTTTTATCGATGGCGGTTATGATATCGTTTAGTACCTTGAGTGTGGCTGAGGTGCACCCGTGACCGGCTCGGAAACCAGATTGCACAGCGGAGAAGGTACGGTGGGATTCGAGATGGTCAGTGACCTGTTTGTTGACTTGGCTTTCGAAGACCTTAGATAGGCAGGGTGTCTACCCCTTTGAAGAGGGGGATGACTGCGGCAGCTTTCCAATCCTTGGGGATCTCAGACGATATGAAAGAGAGGTTGAACAGGCTGGTAATAGGGGTTGCGACAATGGCGGCGGATAGTTTCAGAAATAGGGGGTCCAGATTGTCAAGCCCAGCTGATTTGTACGGGTCCAGGTTTTGCAGCTCTTTCAGAACATCTGCTATCTGGATTTGGGTAAAGGAGAACCTGGAGAGGCTTGGGCGAGGAGCTGCGGGGGGCGGAGCTGTTGGCCGAGGTTGGAGTAGCCAGGCGGAAGGCATGGCCAGCCGTTGAGAAATGCTTATTGAAGTTTTCGATAATCATGGATTTATCGGTGGTGACCGTGTTACCTAGCCTCAGTGCAGTGGGCAGCTGGGAGGAGGTGCTCTTGTTTTCCATGGACTTCACAGTGTCCCAGAACTTTTTGGAGTTGGAGCTACAGGATGCAAACTTCTGCCTGAAGAAGCTGGCCTTAGCGTTCCTGACTGACTGCGTGTATTGGTTCCGGACTTCCCTGAACAGTTGCATATCACGGGGACTATTCGATGCTATTGCAGTCTGCCACAGGAAGTTTTTGTGCTGGTCGAGGGCAGTCAGGTCTGGGGTGAACCAAGGACTGTATCTGTTCTTAGTTCTGCATTTTTTGAACGGAGCATGCTTATCTAAAATGGTGAGGAAGTTACTTTTAAAGAATGACCAGGCATCCTCAACTGACGGGATGAGGTCAATGTCCTTCCAGGATACCCGGGCCAGGTCGATTAGAAAGGCCTGCTCACAGAAGTGTTTTAGGGAGCGTTTGACAGTGATGAGGGGTGGTCGTTTGACTGCGGCTCCGTAGCGGATACAGGCAATGAGGCAGTGATCGCTGAAGGTACTTCAAAAAGACTATTTCCCACCATAGCCAGCTGAATTTGCAAGGTAACTTTTCTTTCATTTTGATTTTGGCACATATGGAAATGTGTCACTGACCACTGATTGATGTTTCAGCATTGTCTCAATGAAGAGTTCGGCATTCAACTAGCCATGTGCGACATGCACGCGCATTTACAAGCTTGCATGCTAGAGTTAGCGGCAGGTGGACGAGCAATATCCACCGTAGTAGTACGGATGAAGCCTGAGCTGGAATGTGAAGTTAACTGAAGCTGGTTAGCTTTAGAAAACCCTGAGTAGATCTAGGTTGCTTTGTAGCATACCCCTCAGCAGTGTGTTGTTGTGGATTAAATCCTGCGGCTTGCAGGTCACCGACAGGTGGAACGACGAATGTTCTTTTAAATCTAGATTCCAAAGGTATCGTGACATGTCTGAGTTTTCCCTCCATTTCTCTTCACATGAATAGACTAAGTGTTTGCTACAAACATTGTTTGCTAAGTTATAAATGGTCCCATCAAACATTGTGTATTGTAAAGAACAAACAGCAGAGTCTTATAAACTACAATGTCGCTAATTATCAATGTTTGTAAATATTTTGTTTCTTAGGCTATTGTTAATCTGTCTCAATTTACCAGTATGTAAACCTGTATGTGAACTGGCTGCATGCTAGTTGAGCTGTTTTGTGAAGGGAGTAGTACACAGCGTTGTACGAGATCTTCAGTTCCTTGGCAATTTCTCGCAGGGAATAGCCTACATTTCTCAGAACATGCATAGACTGACGAGTTTCAGAAGAAAGGTCTTTGTTTCTGGCCATTTTGAGCCTGTAATCGAAACCATAAAATGCTGATGCTCCAGATACTCAACTAGTCTAAAGAAGGCCAGTTTTATTGCTTCTTTAATCAGAACAATAGTTTTCAGCTGTGCTAAAATAATTGCAAAAGGGTTTTCTAATGATCAATTAGCCTTTTAAAATTATAAACTTGGATTAGCTAACACAGCGTGCCATTGGAACACATGAGTGATGGTTGCTGATAATGAGCCTCTGTACGCCTATGTAGATATTCCATTAAAAATCAGCCGTTTCCAGCTACAATAGTCATTTACAACATTAGCAATGTCTAAACTGTATTTCTGATCAATTTGATGTTATTTTAAAGCACAAACATGTGCTTTTCTTTTAAAAACAAGGACATCTATATCCAGTGCCACCTCTGTCTATATGCAGACTATGTGCAGAGCGTAGGGCCCCGCAGCCGCTAGGGGGCCCCCAACCCACAAAAAAGTAACTACAGTAAGTTTGAGTCTCTAGTTACTGTTGGGAGTTAGAATACACAATGTTGCAATTTCAAAATGTGGTAGTGCATTGATTTTGTTAGTTACCGAGATATCGTATGAACATGGCATAAGTCAAGCTAAAATGTTTAGAAATGTTTCTCTCCGACCCATAGCAAAATGTGTAGAATTGCAGGAAAGTAGCTTTAAAGCTGCAACATTGTTTCTACTCATTGCAAAAATGTGTAGAATTGGTGGAAAGGTTAGAGAGGCTGCTCTGTCCTGGTAGGGTCATGAACACAGACTGTGAGAGGGAGGCTTTGGATTGTTTCTGTGTGGGAGGTCATTATTTGAAAACCACCACCCTCTCTCTTGTTAGTGGCATTCCTTGTCCATCCCTTGTTGATATATGACTAATCGAATATTATGAAGATAATGTTTTTAACTTTGTTTAACTGTATTCATCGTAATTTCTCAAAGCCGAAAAGAAGCTACACTGCTCAATAGTTTCTACTTATCTATGAGTGTTTTTAATGTCAATGACCATACACATTTTAATAACTGGGAATATGCAGCTTCCTCCTTCGCTTATGCAGTGGACGAAGTTGTGCAAATGAGGGCTCTGACCTCGTAAGATTCAGGGCAGACGGAGGAGGAGGGAGAGAGGAAGGAGGGATAGTAAAACTACTAAGCTTGCATCTTTAAGTGTCCGTGATAGTGTCACCTCCAGAGGACTGCCTAGCCTTGACAAAGACTAAGCTGTTTCTCCATTCTGAGATGTTCCTCCTTTCAGCCCTGCCACATGCCAGACAGGCTAGACTCAGCGGTTTTATTCTGAATTTTCTACAGCCTATTTTAATCAGTGTGTGTAGGTTTAGAGGAAAGGGGCTGACCCACAGCCTGACCAGGGTATCAGTGGACCGGGTGGGGGGGGGGGGGTGGGGGGTAAAAATAACCTTAGTCATCACAAACGGTGGTGTTGGGAAAGTCAACCTTCAACCTTGTCAGAACTGCGTGCTAATGACTTTGAGAACTAACTTATTTTGGTTCCTTCATTCATTATCAAGCTAGCTATAGCAGGGAGACCAACAGCATTTTATCACCTTTGACGTTGTACGTTTTGGTTGATCAGACCAAATCGAACATCTATACAGAGTAATATATAGTGTCATACCCACCTCTATTTTACTACAGTAAAAAGTTCCCATGTGAAAAGAAGTGAATATTTTAAAAAACAGTGAAAAAACAGTCAGAAACATATTTTTTTTCAGTGAAGATCATACAGTAAAGTAT
This sequence comes from Oncorhynchus tshawytscha, assembly GCF_018296145.1. Lineage (NCBI taxonomy): Eukaryota > Metazoa > Chordata > Actinopteri > Salmoniformes > Salmonidae > Oncorhynchus > Oncorhynchus tshawytscha. Next base: position 68,034,961 of record NC_056432.1, read on the forward strand.
ATTACTTATCTATTGGTTCTGTGAATGATAAAGGGAGGTGAATTCTTGGGAAAAGCACTTAGCCTACCTTTTGCTAGCTACTGCCTCACTGCTATTGTGTAGCTGACTGTGACTCACTGTGGAGAAAAGGAAGTTACGTATCAGCTCAAATAGTAGAGGTTGTTACATTTGTGCCAGGAAAGTTGCCTTGACCTATGTCATATATGTTTTGAATTACTTGTTTGTTGTCTAGTTACGTATGGGTTATATTTTATTGTTAGACTAGGATTTCCCAACATGATTGTCAAAACACATTAGTAACTAGTAACTTCAGTATAATTCACAAATATCCTACAAGAGGTAATAATACAATATTTGACACACCGCTCTGTTGTAGATATCATATATAAAGTACAGTGAGCTAGTCATTGGCTTTGCTGCTGTGTACTGTAAATGGCTAGGGAACCCAGTAGCTATGGCCCTAACATAGCCTCCTACTAACAGAATGACGAGGTCATCAGTTCTGAGCGGCTGATTGACAGCCTGTACGCAGGGAGACAGAGACCAGTGAAGAGAGTCGCTATAAGGTCAGTGAGAAAGAAGCGTGCTGCGGTAGAGGCATTTCACTAAACGCTAATTAGCTCCCCGTCATTACTATCTCTCCTTGGCAGGTCCCGCTGGTACTCTCCATTCATACATCATTAATGACTGCATGCTCTGCCACGAGGACCAATGCTCACGTCACCTCTGACCCCGCCCCTCTCTCCCTCTCCCTGTCTCTCTCTCTACGGTAATTACAGTGCTGGACAGCTTCTGTGTGGAGAGAGAAGGGGGAGAAAGAGAGAGAGTCCAAGTGTGAAGAGGGAGATAAAGAAACAGAGTGTGAACAAGAGAGAGAGACAGAGACAGAGAGGGATATAAACTTGGACTTGTTATAAATAACCCTACACAGCCTGCAGAGGGGGCTACGCCCATGGAGACGACGGCTGCATTTGACAGAGGTCAAGGTTCACTAACTAGCTCCTCCCTGTAATGAACCTTTTCCGCCTGAGGGCTTCAGCAATTGCTAACTCCGTTCCCGGGGTTAGTGAGGCATGGAGAGCCAGGTGAGGAGGGACCAAGGTGTGAGTGTCACCCTGCAGAGAGAGAAGAGAGATGGGATCAGGCTCAGGTCAGCCCCCCTAACAAAGACCAGGGATGAACTATCACTGTGTGAATCAATCTGACTCATTACTTCAGCCTCCACACCATGTTCAGTGAAAGGCCAGTTAATTAAATGAGGAAACCTGGAGGTGTAGAAGTTAAGAAGGAGTGGTTAGGATGCCACAGCTGCACTAAATGAATAGCAGGAAGGATGTGTTGTGACCTTACTTTCATTAACCTGATGACTGTTATTTATTTAATCCAGTAACTATGTCTAATTGTTATACGGTTACATTGATCATGTAACAATTAACTCATTCGGATTTGGGGCACCACGGAAGAAGTTGTTTAGAGCGTTACCATCTCCCGAATTAAACTGTATAAGGTCTTTACGTATAACATTGATAAACAGTCATTTTATTAATCATTACCTCTTATCAAATTATAATTCTGACCATTCGTAACCTTCTTGAATCTGCAAAAAACCCAGCCTAGCTCATTATTCAGTACTACACCAATTGGTTTAATTATTTATTTACTAGCTAGCTAAATAATAACACAGAATAAACATACACCCTTTACATGAGACAAAGGTCCATAGTGGACTGAAAAGATATGACGGCTTGTTGCAACATAGATGGAAGGGGGGGATAGAGAAAAAGGACACTTATCGCGGATACATTCTAGAACTGTCCTCACATGAATCATATACTTTGCTTATGAACCACCGTCCGTTTGGCATAAGAAATAATGAATGTATTTATGTGTGAAATGCCTTTGTTCGCCGTTTATCTCGGTCGGAACCAAGCCTTCTCGGAAAGTTGTTGGTGGGCCTTTCCTGTGGGTCACTTGTACACACTCTGATTGCCCACCAGAGGTCACAATCTTCTTAGTTGTCCGGTCTCCATGGGATGTTTCCTCAGAACTTCCTCTTAGCCGCACCAGTGATTGTCTGATAGGGGAGTTTTCTCCTTTCTCCACCTTATGTGTATAATCAGAGTTTGAATCACTTTACACGCAAAGCTGCAGACTGGCCATGTCCTGGTCTGATAAGTTAATTTTCTTCACCTCATATTAAGGTTGAGAGTTCCAACAATTTCAAATGTTTCCTGGTCTAAAGGTTGATTCCTCTTCCAAGCCTTTATGCACTCTTGGTAAAAAGGGGCATTCCGTCATGCTGACAAGCTCTCTGGCCTCCCTCGGGGCATGGCTACTTAATGTGCAAAGGATATGATTAGAAGTTCTCTTATGACTCCTAAAATCACATTTGTATCTTAACAAAAACACATTCATATTTTTTTTATATTATTTGCACAAAGTATTGGATGAAAACTTGACAGAGGATACATGGGGTATCCTTTCCAAGTTACAATATTTGGTCCATACAGTTTTAAATAACATCACAAAATAAAAATAAAATTATATTAGTTTTCTACATCTCCCCACGGACCATTTACCACATGGTTGTGTTAGAAATATTGTTCCATTATCACTTTTTGGACGTTAGAGTCTTGTGTGAGCAAAAGTGTCTGTGAACAAAGACATTCCTTGGGCTGATACTAAAGAGCGAGAGAGAGTCTCCCCGCCTTAATTTACAACCGAGTGTGAGCTGTCAACCTGGCAGTTCCCTCCTCCAACCCTTTGTGGGTGGGAGAGCGTCTGGTTATTGTCAGCCATTGCCAAGCTGATCTGACCCATTGTGATCCTCACCCCAGTCATGACAGATGTGTAAATGCAGAGTACAGTATGTGCTGGATTAATTTAACTCAGTTAATTTACTCTATGTAGAAAGTGAATTCCTCTGTCGTCTGGTAGGTAAGTACAGTCATTTTAGAGAAAACAAATATATATATTTCAAGATTTCAAATTCAGAAGCAGCCATCACAGTGGGGCTCTGGAAGTCTGGGAAATAATCTGAAGTTTAAGGTACTCCGGACACTACTGTACTGTGAATAGGAAGTACGGCCTCCCAGCTAGCTTTGAACTTTCCGTGACTTTGACACCAGTCAGGGATTAATGCCACCCCACTGAGTTGAGTAACTGCCCCATTACAAGAGAGGGGAAAGGGGAGAGTGGGAGGCAGAGACAGAGTACACCTGAATAGTGTTTGTGCTGTTGTGTTGGAGAATGAAAAAGCCCTTGAGCGGAACAGGAAGAGAGAGGGAGTGAAAAGGAAAGCACAGAGTAGTACCTTTACCTGTGAAGGAGTGATTCTTCCATACACAGAGTACGAAGGGGTGTTGTGTCTCGGTGTGTATGCGTTGATTTACGGTGCTGTGGGAAAGATCCATTAGCAGTGAAACAACACAGCTCACAACAAGGAAGTTATTTATGTGTTCAATAAGGGTCTCTGGCTTTCACTCCCTTTTCCCCTCGGTATCACTTCCTTAAGAAAAGCAGCGTGTGGAAAGTAGACTGCCACGCAAGGTGTCCCAGGTAGGTGAGAGTACATTGTCCTACTGTACTGTAGTCGGGTGGTGCACTGTACTGTGCCACTGGACCTCATACACTAACTGCTATTCTGGGCAAACTACCTGACAGTGTGCTGGAGTATGTGAGTCAGAAAACTGGAGGAGGGTGATGGTGCAAAGCTGCAGATTTTAATTGACAAGTGAAAACTTGCAGAACAATGAGCTGTTTTATCTTCAAGCGGCATATCAACACAGTGATGAAGTGTGTTTTGATCTAGTAAGACAGCTTTGAGCCTTTTCAAAGTGTTCACTTCCAATTTAATGGCATATGGTTCTAAATATGAACCATTTATTAGGAAGAGGAGAAGAAGTGGGAAGTGTGGAGCGGGCCTAAGGAAACTTTTTAATGAGAACATGTAGGAAACAAACTGCAAGTTTCCTTGAGACAAAGGACATTTTGACACCACCATTGTTTTCTGTGGAGTGTAAAGGCAGGGTATCTTTTTCCATTCATAAGGTGGTGGGGGACCAAATGCTCAAGAAAACTTCTAAACAGGGACTGACAGAACAGTGCAATCTATCAGTGGGGGAAAATAAGGATGGAAAAGAAAGAGGAGAAGAGGAAAGTATGTGAGGAGATGGAGGGAGAGAGGAAAGAGAAGTCATGGAAGCTGGGGATCGATAGAGGCAGGCCAGATCCTGCTGACTGCTCCACTTTCTAACAGCTGCTTGGGGAACCTGGGGAACCAGTGTCCACTGCTTGGGGAACCAGTGTCCATTTGAACAGCACAGACATGATGAGCATTAAATCCAGAGAACGGGAGTGAGAGAATGAGTGGGAGAGAGTGAAAGAGAGTGGGGGAAAGAGATGGAGAAAAAGAAAGAGAGAGTGGGGGAAAGAGAGGGATAGAGAGTGAAGGAGAACAAGAAGAAAGAGCGCCAATCAGAGCGGGAGAGGGAAAAAAGCGGGGAGAACTTAAAACCCATTAATTTCCCAAAGCCAGGTCTGGAGGAAATTAATCCTGATAGGGGGGCTGATGAGCTTTGCCAGCTTCTCTCTCTGCTCTTGCCCTCTCTCCTTCTCTCCTTCTCTCTCCTCTACATCAGCCGGTGGTTGATGCTCTGCAGATCCATCAGAGCAGAAGAGGCAAGACAGACTCAATAAGAGCCAGAGAGAGCAGAGGAAGGTCAGAGGGGAGGAACGATGGAGAGAGCGAGAGGAGACAGAACACACTTTCGTTTTGAAATGCGTTTATTTTAACAGAAATTTCGGGGATGGACTGTGTGAGTGTGTGTATGTGCGTGGGTGTGTATGTGCATGAGTCTGTGATAGTGTTAGTGTGTGTTCCTACTGCAATAAGGTCTCTCAGTCCTTTTCTCAAATTACAGGGAACAGAAATGGATTTCCAGACAATCAGGAAGGCTTTGCTCTGATTGGGCGGAATGCTTCCTCAAGTGTTTGTCAGCCAATTTGGCCCATTACCCAGTAAAGTGAATAAGGACTCCTAGTCCATCAAAGACCTGACCAGCTGCCAAGCAACAGCAGTGGGACAAAAAATGGATCTTAAAATAATTTTGGTGCAAGAGAAATTTACCACCATAGCAATATTAGAGGTAAGAAGAGTGAGGAGAAGTGATCTAGTGCAAATACATATACAGTGTAAACTGTATCTACACTGAAAAAAATATACAAACACATGTAAATTGTTGATCCCATGTTTTATGAGCTGAAATACAAAATCACAGAAATATTCCATATGCACAAAAAGCTTATTTCCCTCAAACTTTGTGCACAAATTGTTTAGTGAGCATTTCTCCTTTGGCAAGATAATCCATCCACCTGACATGTGTGGCATATCAAAAAACGGACTAAACGGGGGGCGGAGCTAGCATGTTGGAGTGAACAGCTGTGCGTGAGAGGCTCCTGCAACTTTTTTGCGAAATAATCTAATTTAACCTACTTTATGGCACTTTTTACAACAAACGTTTCTTTCTAATACAAGATTGTAACTTTTTATATGAAAATGCCGAGTAATAAGCGACCAAAGGACAATAAATCCACAGCGGAGGCCTACTCCCCACTAAATAACGAGACAGACATGGCGGGAGGCACATGCAACAACATGACACTTACAGAACTTACCCGGGCTTTGGGGGAGCTACGTGTTGCTATAGCTGAGGATCTTAAGGCCACTATTGCTGAACTGGACACCAAAATCGAGAGCATCATTCGAACGGACCTTGAGAAAGCTTCTGAATTCAACGCTGGTAGGATCGACGAGTTAGAGAAGCTATGCACGTCATTGCAGGATACTGTGCAGAGGCTTTCTGTGAAAGTGGTGGACCTGGAGGGCCGATCCAGACGTAATAACCTTTGCGTTGTTGGTCTGGCAGAGGGGGTAGAGGCGGGCTCTCGCCCCACCGACTTCTTCGCCAAGCTATTGAAGGATGCAATGGGATCGGATGTTTTGGATTCGGATCCCCAGCTGGACCGCGCACATCGCTCCCTTGTCCCAGTGCCTGGACCGGGCCAACGTCCTCGCCCAGTAATCATCTGTTGTCACAGTTTCAAGACCAAGGATCTTATCCTGTGTGAAGCTCGAATGAGGGGCAACCTGTCACATAAAGGGCATCCATTCCGTGTCTATGAGGATTATGCGCCCGATGTGGCAAAGCATCTCGCCGACTACAGAGATGTCATGACCAAACTCTACAAACTCCGTCTTCGCCCAGCCTTACTCTTCCCTGCAAGACTAAGAATTACCCCGCCTTCCGGTGAGAAAATTTGGCTCTCCTAGGTTTTGGACGCAGAGAAGTTTATCCGGGGATATACACCAATCCCCCGTACAGGTTAGAGTGCCTAGTTATTGCGTGTTAGGGTCTGCTCATGGACTCGAATCCATACTATACCATATTGGGTGAAAACGTATTAAACGGGCTCAACAAGGGCTACCGAACATGTAAGACTCTGAGCAGACCAATGGATGGCGGTCAGAGCTCTCATTTAACGTTAAATTCACTTTCATCCCGGCTGTGCTCAGCGATGCATATTTTTTACTTCCAGGTTTGATCACTAACACCTTCGGACGGATATACTTATATTCCCCCACTTTTGTTTTGTTTCGTTATTTATTTTACAATCCTTACATTATTCTTACTACCATACCAGGCAGACACCTGGTTAGCAAGTTGATGTTTTGTGCCGTTCTGCCTTTGTCTAGCCGTGGGCCTCTCTCCCGACTAGAGTCCCACCAGCCCTCTGTAGTGCTTATGTCTGTGTAGGTGTGCGTACATATAATTACTATTTGTACTTTATTACAATTTTCTCTTAGCATTTTAGTATTATGTATGTGTATATTTTAAATCAGTGTAGATTGTTATTCTGGGGTATGAATGTTTGTATGTGTATATGTGCATATGGATGTATATACATATTCTTTAAATATATATTTTTATATATGATTTTTTTGTGTGGGTATGTATACATACATGTATTTGTATGTATATGTGTGTGTGTGTGTGTGTGTGTGTGTGTGTGTGTGTATGTATATATATGTATATATAGGTACTGTATGTGTATGTATATGTGTGTATGTATGTGTGTGTGTATGTATATATATGTATATGTGTGTATGTATGTGTGTATGTATATGTGTATATATGTATGTGTATATATATATATATATATGTATGTATGTATGTATGTATTTATGTATGTATGTGTGTAGGTATGTATATGTGTATGTGTGTATATGTGTGTATGTATGTGTATGTATGTATGTATGTGTATATATATGTATATATTTTATTTATTTTTTATTAAACATATTTTTTTATGGGGGGAACGTTTAATTTAACAAATCCTTGTTCCGATCTCCTGACCCACAGTATGTAAAGGTACGGCTGACTGTCAGTTGCGGATGGTTTATTTTTTGACCGGCAGTGCTTAGCAATATAATCTTGAGGCTATATCTTGCTTATCTCTGGGATTGACCCAGGATGACGCTTAAATGCGCAATATGTTTAAGTTGCAACTTATTCGGTTTAGGTTTATTAGGTGCTAACTGAACACTTAACTCGCGGGAGCCTCCTCAGTTCATATGTTAGTAGAACTTCTAGGATAGTGAGAGGTGAACGTATAGTTGGGATTTTATTTTTGTTTTACCTCTTGTTCGAGGTCGCGCCGTGCTTTTTTGGCATCGGCTAGACAATGTGTTTATTATTTTTATTTTTCCTTTTTTCTCTCCTGTTGTTACATGCCTGTAAATGTGGGTTGATGGGGGGGGGGTAAGTGTTGGGGAAATTAGGGGAACAGGGTGGGAAGTGAAGGTGCTTGCAGGGGGGAGGGGTGGGTTGGATACTGCTCGGGTGTAGGTGCTACATATGCTGATCGTGATGGTTTGGTGCCATCACGATCAGTGTCAAGTGTCAACTTTATCAAGTTACATGGTATGCAGGCCACCATAGGAACTACAAACGAGAGGAGGGCGGGGCTTACATTCACTTCCTGGAATGTCAAGGGTTTAAACGAACCAATTAAGATGGGCAAGGTCCTAGCCCACTTGAAAGCACTCTCGTCTGATATTATATTTTTGCAAGAAACCCATCTGAAGAATAACTCTCATAGCAGACTTAAGTGTAGGTGGGTGGGGCAAGTGTATCACTCTAACTTCTCTGCCAAAACGAGAGACACAGCGATTCTGGTACGGAAAGGAATTCCCTTTCTACATAAAACCACTATTGCGGATAAAGAGGGTCGGTATGTGATCGCAATAGGAGAAATCCACTCTACCTCAGTAACTCTACTAAATATCCAAGGGCCAAACATTGACAACCCCTCTTTTTTCAAAAGAGTCCTTGCCCTGATTCCAGATATCTCCCATACTAACCTGGTCATTGGAGGGGACCTTAACTGTGTGCTAGACCAATATTTGGATAGATCCTCTACCTGGCGAACCCCTACCTCCTATTCAAGCGAATTCTTGAATACCTACATAAAAAATTAGAACTTATTTGATATATGGAGGATCGCTAACCCTACGGGTAGGGAATACTCCTTTTAATCTCGTGTTCACAAGGTTTACACTCGAATTGACTACTTTTTGTTGGATGCTAGACTACTCCCCTATACCTGTAATGTGAGGTATCATGATATTATAATCTCGGACCACAGTCCACTCACCTTCTCCCTGAGATTGGGTGACATTGTACCAAACGAGAGGGTCTGGAGGTTGAATCCTCAGCTCCTCACAGAACCAACATTCTGTGAATATCTTAAAGACCAAATTACATTTTTCTTTGATACCAATGACAACACAGAGACCTCCCCAGCATTATTGTGGGAAACACTGAAGGCTTATCTGAGAGGCTGTATCATCTCCTTTCAGGCTGCCAGGAGTAGGCAAAACAGAGGAAAACTGGAAGAACTGGAGGGACAAATTCACTTACTGGATAGGGAGAATGCTAGCCACCCATCTATGGAGAAACATAAAAAATTACCTCTTTAAAATTTGACTATAATCAGATTCTCTCAGCTAAAATTGCTAAATCTTTTCTCTATGCCAAGCAAAAATATTTTGAGTTTGGTGATAAACCACACAAATTATTCGCCAGACAACTTCGAAAAAATGTGAGTGACCGAATGATTCACAGGGTTAAATCTGCATCTGGGGAATTACTCTCTTCCCCCAAAGACATCAATGACAGATTCCGGTAGTTTTGTGAGACTCTATATACATCTAAAGCGGATCCTAACCCCTGAATTATGCAAACATTTTTGGAGGACTGTAATCTTCCTGCTCTGAACAAGGAAGATTCTAACTTCCTGAATAAGGAAATATCTCTTGATGAAATTCAAGAAACAATTAAATCTCTAAAGAGTGGCAAGACCCCGGGCCCAGATGGATACCCTGGTGAATTCTATAAAACATTCAGCAACATGCTCTCTCCCTATCTGCACAAAATGTTGGTTCAGGCCAATGAGGATGGAGCTCTCCCTTCTACTTTGGACGATCCAGAAGAGGTAGGGTCATACAGACCAATATCTCTCCTTAATACAGACCAAAAGATTTTAGCAAAAACTCTGGCTAACAGGCTTAGCACTTTAATTGGCAAATTGGTCCATTCGGATCAGACCGGCTTTATCCCTAACAGAAACTCATTCTTCAATCTCAGGCGCCTCTTCAATATTATGTATTCTCAGAGGTTACCCAACGTGGACCTTGCCGTCATATCTCTTGACGCCGAAAAGGCCTTTGACCAAGTTGAGTGGCCCTATCTATTCAAGGTCCTACAGAAATTTAATATTGGAGATAGGTTCATAAATTGGATCCAGCTTTTAAATAGGAACTCCTGTGCCAGAATACTCACTAACCAATCATTGTCGCCCCGATTTAACCTCAACAGGGGGACAAGGCAGGGTTGTGCGCTGTCGCCTATGCTCTTCGCCTTAATTATCGAACCGCTCGCTCAGACGATTAGATCTCATGCAGCAATACACGGCTATAATACTAAAGATACTCTAAATAAGATCTCCCTATACGCAGATGACATCCTCCTCTATGTAACAGAACCCCAGGCTAGTATCCCAGCTATTCTTGATGTGATCAATTTGTTTGGTACCTTCTCGGGGTACAGAATAAATTGAAACAAGAGTGAATTAATGCCCAAACGGTCGCAAAATACCTCCTGGCTAGAACATCTCCCATTTAAGTTATCTTCAGAAAAATTTACCTACCTAGGAATTGTAGTTACCAAACAATACTCCTTACTATTTAAAGAGAATTTCCCCTCTCTGATACAAAAACTCAAAGCAAACATACTATTTTGGAGAACTCTCCCAATTTCTCTGCTCGGAAGAATTAATGCCATTAAAATGGTCTTCCTCCCACAACTGCTCTACCTGTATCAGAACATCCCAGTATTCATACCTAAATCCTTTCATAAACAACTGGACTCAATTATCAATCCTTTCATCTAGGATTATAAAACACACAGGATAGGTAAAAAACACCTCTGTAAATCCAAGATGGAAGGAGGATTGTCTCTCCCAAATTTAATATTTTATTACTGGGCCGCTAACCTCCGCATTGTTACGTTTCTGTTGAATGACGTACTTCCGGCATCCAGCTGGCTTAGTATAGAGCGTGAGGAGTGTCACCCCTTCTCTATTGGCACTGTGATTTTGTCGCCTGTCAATCTGGAGATGTCACTTTATTGTAACAATCCTATTATACATAGCATAGTCCGAATCTGGAAGCAAATTAAAGTCCACTTTGAGTTTAGACCAATGTCATTCATGCTCCCTGTCGCCAGGAATCCCTCCTTTGCCCCTTCTAACCTTGATAACACCTTTGAGCGATGGGGAGAGTTGGGGATAAGTACCATAGGGGATTTATACATAGAAGGGACCTTTGCTTCCTTTGAGTTGCTGAGGGAAACTTATAATCTTCCCAGAAGTAATTTTTTCAGATACCTACAAATTAGAGACTACGTTAGAAAACACCTCCCAACATTTGGGAATGCTAAACCTTCCATGTTTGACGGATGCATAAAAATATGCCCCACCTCAGATAAACTGATATCGCGTCTATATGATGCTTTTCAATCTGTTAGCACACCTTCTACTGATGCCATCAAGGCAAAATGGGAGGAAGAACTAGGGACTGACATCTCGGTGGCAGACTGGGAAGAGAGCTTGGAGTATATCCACACATGCTCCATTAATTCCAGACATCGTCTCATACAATTCAAGGTATTACACAGATTACACTATTCCAAAACTAAACTGCATAGGATATTTCCTGACACATCCCCTACATGTGATAAATGTCAGGCTACGCAGGGTACACTACTCCACTGCTTTGCCCTATGCTCTAGCTTGCATGGTTATTGGTGTGGAATTTTTGGGATCCTTTCTGAAGTTTTGGAGACTTCAATAGATCCAGACCCGCTTCTGATAATCCTGGGAGTATCTGAGTCCCTAAACGGATTAACCAACCCCCAAAAACAACTAATCTCGTACGGTCTCATCTCGGCAAAAAAACGAATCTTGTTGTTTTGGAAAAGGAGGGAAGCGCCCTCTACCAAATTATGGCTCAGTGAATTGGCAAACACTGTACACTTAGAAAGAATTAGATATATTCTGAACAATAAATGATCAACATTTGATCAAATCTGGCAGCCTTTCCTCTCCCACTTGGACGAGTCGGCGCTGTGAATTTGTACTTATTAACGCACTCTCAATTGTAATATTTTAATCTACCTTTGGGCAGCATGTGCTAGCCCTGCCACCCGAGCAGTTGGGAGGGGGGGATAAGGGGGGGGGATAGGGGGGACATCTTCCCTCTTTCTTTCTACGTGTCCTTGTTTTGTATGTCGTGTTTTGTATTATTTGTTCTGCACCCAGAACTCTGGGTCTTGTTGTTCCTGTATGCTCTTTTATGTTTAGATAAGAATTGTATACCTGTCTTGTATACCTATACACCATTCTTGTGTGTGTTTAATAAAAAAATATTTGAAACAAAAAACGGACTAAACAACATGATCATTGCACAGGTGCACCTTGTGCTGGGGACAATAAAAGGCCACTTTAAAATGTGCATTTTTGTCACACAACACAATGTGACACGTTTTGAGGGAATGTGCAATTGGCATGCTGACTGCAGGAATGTCCACCACAGCTGTTGCCAGAGATGTGAATGTTAATTTCTCTACCATAAACCGCCTCCAACATAATTTTAGAGAATTTGGCATTACGTCCAACTGGCCTCACAACCGCAGACCACGTGTAACCACATTAGCCCAGGATAGTTTGCGGCTGCTGAGAACTATTTCTGTCTGTAATAAAGCCTTTTTGTGGGGAAAAAATAATCCTGATTGGCTGGGCCTGGCTGCGAAATGTGTGGGCCTATTGCCTTCCTAGGCCCACCCATGGCTGCACCCCTGTCCAGTCATGTGAAATAAATAGATTAGGGCCTAATGATTTATTTCAATTGACTGATTTTCTTACCGTGCATTCATAAAGTATTCAGACCACTTGACATTTTCCACATTGTTACGTTACAGCCTTATTCTGAAATTTATAAAAATGGTTTATTTCCCCTCAATCTACACACAATATCCCATAATGACGAAGCAAATTCTTTTTGACATTTTTGCAAATGAATCACATTTACATACAGTACCAGTCAAACGTTTGGACACACATACTCATACCAAGGTATTTCTTTATTTGTACTATTTAGAACAATAGTGAAGACATCAAAAATATGAAATAACTCAAAAAAAGTGTTAAACAGGTTCTTCAAAGTAACCACCATTTGCCTTGATGACAGCTTTGCACACTCTTGGCATTCTCTCAACTAGCTTAATGAGGTGGTCAGCTGGAATGCATTTCCATTAACAGGTGTGCCTTGTGAACCTATTATAGATCAGACCCTTCTTTTCAATTTTTGCCTAAAATGACCCAAATCTAACTGCCTGTAGCGCAGGGCCTGAAAAAAGGATATGCATATTCCTGATACCATTTGAAAGGAAACATGTAGAAGTCTGTGGAAATGTGAAATAACTCTAGAACATAACACAATAGATCTGGTAAAAGATCATACAAACAAAAAAACAGGTGTTTCCTATTTTTCTTTTTGTTCCATCATCTTTGAAATGCAAGAGAAAGGCCATCATATAATATTGCAGTTAGGTGCAATTTAGATTTGGGCCAATAGATGGTAGCAGTGTGTGTGCTGTAACTGCGTTCGTCTGTCGAAGGAGAGTCGGACCAAAATGCAGCGTGGTGGTTACTCATGTTCTTTAATGAAAAAATAGCGATACATGAAATAACTAAATAAATACAACAAAAAACAACAAACGAAACGTGAAAACCTAATTACAGCCTATCTGGTGAACACTACACAGAGACAGGAACAATCACCCACAAAATACACAGTGAAACCCAGGCTACCTAAATATGGTTCCCAATCAGAGACAACAAGAATCACCTGACTCTGATTGAGAACCGCCTCAGGCAGCCAAGTCTATGCTAGACACACCCCTAATCAGCCACAATCCCAATGCCTACAAAAAACCCAATACGACAGCACAATAAACCCATGTCACACCCTGGCCTGAACAAATAATTAAAGAAAACACAAAATACTAAGACCAAGGCGTGACATGTGCAAAGTTTCAGATTGATCCAGTGAAGCATTGCAATACCGGAAAATATTTTGAATCAATTCTGCCCAAATGTGCTGAATTGGTCAATTGATACATATTAAAGTGCATAACCATAGAGCATATACAAAAATAAAATGCTAATACAACATTTAAGTTTACACACTCTCAGGAATGTCACACATGATGGATCATTAGCTTATACACTAACTTTCACATATCTAGATGGCTGGGCGTGGAGCCAGAGACAGCAGGGGTTCAAACTGTAGAACCCAGTTCCTACATTTGAATATAAAAAATTGATTTTTATCAAATAAAACTATGCTACATTTTATCCCTGGGACCATCAGGATGACAAATCAGAGCAAGATTACTGAATGTGAGTACATTATTTACCTTCAGAGGTGAATGTACCAAACCAGTTTCCGTGATACATTTTTGTTGTTATGCACTCAAACAATAGCATGGTATTTTTTCACTGTAATAGCTACTGTAAATTGGACATTGCAGTTAGACTAACAAGATGTTAAGCTTTCTGCCCATATTAGACATGTCTATATGGGCAGAAAGTTTGGTGTTACTTACAGCGTCATGCTAATCACATTATCGCAAGTTAGCTCAACCGTCCCGGTATAGGGACACCGATCCCGTATTAAAAGTTCATTTGTGGAATGTATTTCCTTCTTAATGCATTTGAGCCAATCATTTGTGTAGTGGTAGGGATGGTATACAGAAGATAGCCCTATTTTGTAAAAGACTAATTCCATATTATGGCAAGAACAGCTCAAAAGAGCAAAGAGAAACAACAGTCCATCATTACTTTTGTCACGGCCGTTGAAAGAAGTAGACGAAAGTGCAGCGTGGTGAGCATACATTTTCCTTTTATTTTAGTAAATGTCGCCATCAAATGAACCACAACCGTGACGCTTACAGGGCTATAGTGCCACTAACAAAAGTCACCTACCCACACTGAAAGGAGGGAAAAAGGGCTACCTAAGTATGATTCCCAATCAGAGACAATGATAGACAGCTGTCCCTGATTGAGAACCATACATAGAAAACATAGAAATAAAGAAACATAGAAAACAAAACATAGAATGCCCACCCCACATCACACCCTGACTTAACTAAATAGAGAAATAAAAAGGCTCTCTAAGGTCAGGGCGTGACAACTTTAAGACTTGAAGGTCAGTCAATATGGAAAATTTCAAGAACTTTGAAAGTTGCAGTCGCAGAAACCATCAAGTTACAGCCCAAATAAATGCTTCACAGAGGTCAAGTAACAGACACATCTCAACATGAACTGTACAGAAGAGACTGTGTGAATCAGGCCTTCATGGTCAAATTGCTGCAAAGAAACCACTACTAAAGGACACCAATACTAAGAAGAGACTTGCTTTGGCCAAGAAACATGAGCAATGGGCATTAGACCAGTGGAAATCTGTCCTTTGGTCTGCTGGGTCCAAATTTGCGATTTTTGGTTCCAACTGCCGTGTCTTTGTGAGACGCAGAGTAGGTGAACGGATGATCTCTGCATGTGTGGTTCCCACTGTAAAGCATGGAGGAGGCAGATGGATGGTGTAGGGGGGCTTTGCTGGTGACACTGTCGGTCATTTATTTAGAATTCAAGGCACACTTAACCAGACTGTTGGAAAAGCATTCCAGATGAAGCTGGTTCAGAGAATGCCAAGAGTGTGCAAAGCTGTCATCAAGGCAAAGGACGGCTACTTTGAAGAATCTCAAACATAAAATATATTTTCATTTGTTTAACACTTTTTTGGTTACTACATGATTCCATATATGTTATTTCATAGTTTTGATGTAGAAAATAGTAAAAATAAAGAAACACCCTAAGTGTGTTCAAACTTTTGACGGGTACTGTTAGTATTCAGACCCTTTACTGAGTACTTTGTTGAAGCACCTTTGGTAGCAATTACAGCCTTGAGTATTCTTGGGCATGACGCAACAAGCTTGGTACACCTATATTTGGGGAGTTTCTCCCATTCTTCACTGCAGATCCTGTCAAGCTCTGTCAGGTTGGATGGGGAGCATTGCTGCACAGCTATTTTCAGCTCTCTCCAGAGATGTTCAATCAGGTTCAAGTCCAGGCTCTGGCTGGGGACACAATGACATTCAGACACTTGTCCTGAAGACACTCCTGTGTTGTCTTGGCTGTGTGCTTATGATTGTTGTCCTATTGGAAGGTGAAGCTTCGCCCCAGTCTGAGGTCCTGAATGCTCTGGATCAGGTTTTCCAAGGATCTCTCTGTACTTTGCTCAGTTCATCTTTCCCTCGATCCTGACGAGTCTCCCATGATGCTGCCTCCACCATGCTTCAGCGAAGGGATGGTGCCACGTTTTCTGCCGACGTGATGCTTGGCATTCAGGCCAAAGAGTTCAATCTTGGTTTCATCAGACAAGAGAATATTGTTTCTCATGGTCTGAGAGTCCTTTAGGTGACTTTTGGCAAAGTTCAAGAGGGCTGTCATGTCCTTTTTACTGAGGAGGGGCTTCCATCTGGCCATTCTACCATAAAGGCCTGATTGGTGGAATGCTGCAGAGATTGTTGTCCTTCTAGAAGGTTCTCCAATTTCCACAGAGGAAATCTGACACTCTGTTAGCGTGTCTATCGGGTTCTTGGTCACCACCCTTCTCACCTGATTACTCAGTTTGGCCGGGCGGCCAGCTCCAGGAAGAGTCTTGGTGGTTCCAAACTTCTTCCATTTAAGAATGATGGAGGCCACTGTGTTCTTGGAGACCTTCAATGCCCGAGATATGTGCCTTGACACAATCCTGTCTCGGAGCTCTACAGACAATTCCTTTGACATAATGGCTTGGTTTTTGCTTTGACATGCACTGTCAACTGTGGGACCTTATATAGATTTTAATCAAGTTGTAAAAACATCTCAAGGATGATCAATGGAAACAGGATGCACCTGATTTGAATACTTGTAAATAAGGTATTTGTTTTTTATTTTTAATACATTTGCAAAAATGTAGATTGATGAGGAAACACATTTATTTTTTAAATCCATTTTAGAATAAGGCTGTAATGTAACAACATGTGGAAAAAGTCAAGGGGTGTGAATACTTCCCGAATTCACTGTAACTTAGTAAAATACTAGAAACTGTTGCATGTTGTGTTTATATTTTTGTTCAGTATAGTATTAAAGAACTACTCTATAAAGTTGTTCATGTAATTTAATTGTTGCCATAGACAGCATGAGCCTTGAATCACTTGAAATGTCATCCTGTTCCAGGTGGAAGATATCAGAAATGGTCTGAATGTATCCTCACCGCTCTGCTGACAAACCTCAACTGACGTACTTTTCCTTGTTCTTATCAGGATGTAAATTTGTTCAATTCAAAACGGTGGAACAGATGCCAAAGACAAGCTCATACTCCAGGAGAAACACACACACACGCAGTATCTACCCTACAGCTTTTAAACACATAGAACAATCAGAGACCTTGAAAGTTAAAGTTAAATGAAACAACACATAACCCTTCCCTGACACACCACATTCATCTTGTGAAAGAAACATGTGAGGCTACAGTAGGGCAGATGAGATGAATGGATAGATATTGATGGATAGACTGCATCTTGTTTTCACTTCAACACACAAACAAACAGCCATTAAATGTTGGCAAATGCGCCGACAGAACTCTCTTATTTCAACTCTATCTAAAACTATTTTGAGAGCCTAGCAGAGAAATAGGACATGTTCACTCCCAAGTACCCATGTAGAGGATGATAAATGTTTCTCTCCATCTTGCAATGTGGGATGAGGCTGAGTTATCCTCTCTCTTTCTGCCTCAATACAACCTGTTACTGCTCAATGTACGACAGATACAGGAGCGCATCCTAAAATAACTCTGCAAGACAGATACCCACATACTGCTGGGTAGCAGCCTGGTGAAGCCTGGGCCTGGTTTCAAAAAGATTGGAACAGAGGAAGGAAGGAAGGAAGGAAGGAAGGAAGGAAGGAAGGAAGGAAGGAAGGAAGGAAGGAAGGAAGGAAGGAAGGAAGGAAGGAAGGAAGGAAGGAGAGAGAAAGGGAGAGAGGGGGCAGAGAGAGTGAAGGGACAGAGAGAGAATATTAAAATAAACTGAATGAGAAAATATGTATTGGGAAGGGATGTTGAGAAGTATAAGGGAGGAAAAGAGAGTACAATAGAGGAGAGAAGGCAATCTTTCTGGAGCCCTATCTTTTGGAGTGGTCTCTAACAACAGCCTCATTAAAACAGCAGTGAATCACAACTGTCCCTGTGTTTTCACAACCATTCAACTTCTTTATTTGGTTAGAATTTGTGGATTCCATCTTGAGTCTCAATTTCTCTGCCATATTTCACTAAATTAACGGGCTTCTTGGTCTAAATCACTCATCTCTCTCCACTCCACTCTGCCTTTAGAATACACTCACAATCTCCAGACCAATTTTCTAAAGATTTGATTCAGAAGGTAATATCCTCTTTTCTGAACTTAAAAATACATTAAAAAGGCAACCTTATTCTTTCTTTCTCTCCCGCTATGATTTTCCCCAGACTGATTCTAGATGACCTGAAGTAAGAGTAGTGAAGGCAGGGCAACACTTGGCTGTGTGTGTGTGTGTGTGTGTGTGTGCATCCCGCTCTTCTCTGTGTTCCTCTTCCTCCGTTTCATCTGCAGTGACCCTTTTCCACCCTTCTCCAAGTGCTGAAGAAATGTACTTTCCTATAGTTTACCCTGGTAGACATCATTATGAGGACAATGGCTTGTGAGCAAAGGAATGATTTCTAGGTCTAGTAATTCTGTTTTCAATGACTCTCGAAGGGGTAGAGAGAGAGAAGGTGAGGGAGAGATTGGGATGCATTGAGTGGGCTTTCCTCCATTGACCTTCTCCCTATGGTTTGATTACGCTCACTCCATCTTTCCATCCATCCATCCATTGCCTTTTACCCCTGTTGCTCTCTCTCTTCCCTCTCTCCATCTCCTCCCCCTGGATTTACCCAGACTGATGAGAGACACCTTGGAGGGGCCATCAGACCTCTTCAGCTGAGCACAGACAGTCAATTACCCCCTGGGTGAACGCTAGGACAGCTAATGTGTGTGTGTGTGTGTGTGTGTGTGTGTGTGTGTGTGTGTGTGTGTGTGTGTGTTTGTTGTTGGGCATGTCTGTGAAAGGTGAGGGGTGGCTCTGCAGATGTCAACATAATCATTCCCTCACAGTACAAAGGCATAGACACATGGCCTTGTGTCATTTCAATATAACATATATACTACAACCTAATCACACACGCTTCCTGCCCAGGATTTATTTGTTTACCTGTTCTGTACTGAACACACTTGAAGAGAATCCCTGCTGCACTGCATGCTCACACTCTAAAGCAGAGTACAAAAACACACACACACACACACACTTTTGCTACACTGGTTCTACTCAACTCCCAGTGGAAAAGGCACTTATCACTTGAACAGATAAAAATATGCAAACCTCTGGATTTCTAGTGACTCATAGCTCCACCTACTGGTTATAAAGTGGAAGTGTAGTTCCACATGTAGCTCAGAGTACACCTTTAGTGGAATACCAATACCAGCACCAGTACCCACAGCGAGAAATCTAATTTTCATGCAGATTGGCGCTTTTAATATGCTTAACTATGATTAATTGAAGTGATTACACCAGCATAAGAAACTATGTACGTTTCTATACCCATCCCTCCCCTGTGCCGGGTTACGACAAAGTCAACATCCACCCACAAACTGGCCGTCAATTAATGAGGCAGGCACAGGCACCACTTTCTCATTCATACTCTCTCTTACCCTCTCTCTCTTTCTCTCCATGTGAGTGATAATAAGGCTAGTCTAGATGATCTCCAGGTTGCTCTTAACTGTTGATGGAAAGTGGTGATGTATCCACAGAGAGACTATAATGTAGATGGAGAATATACACACAGAGTATTACTGTATGTGCTGTGCTATTACTATGAGGTGACGTGAAAGCTCAATTTAAATACAACTGACAACCATCAGAGTCAGTTCCAACAGCCTCAGAACCAACTCATTGGATTTCCCCCACCCCATGACCCAACTAGCAATTTAGACCAACCCGGTCTCCCCTAATCTGATGCATTGCATTGTTACCCACAACATTTTACGGGGAGTGGAAATTAAATGAGGATATCGCCCTCATTTCATCAAATTCAACAGTGCACTTTCTCTCCATGTGGGCACCAACAAGTATGCTTTGGGATCACCCTGCGTTCTGTGGTGATTGGCAAGTATCAAAGGAGGTCGAACCAATGAGACCATCAGATTATCCGGAAGAATTTCAGCCTCCAACCCAATCCCGACATGCTCCGAATTTGAATTCACTTATAAGAAACGGAAGGCTACTTAATTCTTCCGAGTTGGCTAGATCTAAATTCCCGTTAACTCTTCTTAGGGAGCATTACTGTTACTATTTCTGTACCTGTTAATTTTAGACTAATTTAACACTATAACAGACAATGCTATGTTGTTGAATTCACTCTGAGTGATGTGCAGTGGATAGCGCACCAAAGCCTACACAAAACAAGAGTGTACAGCATTGTTTTGAAGATACAAAAAGTTGTACTCAATGGGTTTGCATACATATCCACATTGACCTCAGAGAGATCATAGATCCGTAGAAAAGCCATTTGATCACTGTTTGGCTCCCAGTTTGAATTGCAGCATTGAGATCTCTGAGTGTTGACATGGCAAAAATTCAATGTAGTACTAATGTTTAAAAAAAATCAACTGTACTAACTGCAGTTCTCATCTTGTTCTCAGGTTGTGACAGGTGCTGTCGGTACAGGTACCATGGACAGTTCAATACTGCCATAACAATGACCACCACAGAAGAAAGGCAAAGAGAGACAACGAAAGGGAGAGTGACAATTATAGGAGAGAAACGAAGGCTATATAGATGGCAATATCCAAATATTGTTTGATTTGCTTGCCATCTACAGTGCAGATGACAGTAGTCCGACTGACAACTTTATCAGGACGAGGTCTTGCCGATGTCAAGTTCTTTCCAAAAGCCTAATCTCTGATGACGCCAGCTAAATGACACATTGGATCGGCTACCCTCAAACATCAATTGATGTTTACTTATCATAAAAAGCATGCAGTTACTTGCTGTACAACGCTGATCATCGAGCTAAATGTGGAATAATTGGAAATGTGTCGTTCTGACTATACTCTTCAAGAGGTGATGATATTACAACCAAATAGTTCTAACATTTAATGAACAATCCCTTGAAAACGGCATGTATTTGTCAATGGTTTTAGCGGAGCTGGTGGTCTCCTTGCCCCCCAGCTGCCAAATCTAAATTGTTTTGGGACGTTTTATTGATAACGATCTGTTGTAATTGTAAATCACCATATTGGCATTGTTACATCACTGGCAGGAGAGTTTTGGAATACCTGAATTAATGAGAAAATGACCTCTGAGTGCATGAATTAGCATAATTTGCTGGAGTTAAACCATATATGAAAACATTCAACATATTTTTAAAGCTGAGAAACAGCTCTTTCAAACGATATGACATACATTTGAAGTCTGAAATTTACATACACCTTAGCCAAATACATTTAAACTCAGTTTTTCACAATTCCTGACATTTAATAGTAGTAAAAGTTAACTGTCAGCATAATAGTAGAGAGAATGATTTATTTCAGCTTTTATTTCTTTCATCACATTCCAAGTGGGTCAGAAGTTTACATACACTCAATTAGTATTTGGTAGAATTGCCTTTAAATTGTTTAACTTTGGTCAAACGTTTCAGGTAGACTTCCACAAGCTTCCCACAATAAGTTAGGTGAATTTTGGCCCATTCCTCCTGACAGAGCTGGTGTAACCGAGTCAGGTTTGTAGGCCTCTTTGCTCGCACACGCTTTTTCAGTTCTGCCCATAAATGTTCTATGGGATTGAGGTCAGGGCTTTGTGATGGCCACTCCAATACCTTGACTTTGTTGTCCTTAAGCCATTTTGCCACAACTTTGGAAGTATGCTTGGGATCATTGTCCATTTGGAAGACCCATTTGCGACCAAGCTTTAACTTCCTGACTGATGTCTTGAGATGTTGCTTCAATATATCCACATAATTTTCCTCCCTCATGATGCCATCTATTTTGTGAAGTGTACCAGTCCCTCCTGCAGCAAAGCACCCACACAACATGATGCTGCCACCCCCGTGCTTCACGGTTGGGATGGTGTTCTTTGGCTTGCAAGCCTCCCCCTTTTTCCTCCAAACATAACGATGATCATCATGGCCAAAAAGTTATATTTTTGTTTCATCAGACCAGAGGACATTTCTCCAAAAAAGTACAATCTTTGTCCCCATATGCAGTTGCAAACCATTGGCTTTTTTATTGGTGGTTTTGGAGCAGTGGCTTCTCACTTGCTGAGCGGCCTTTCAGGTTATGTCGATATAGGACTCGATTTACTGTGGATATAGATGCTTTTGTACCTGTTTCCTCCAGCATCTTCACAAGGTCCTTTGCTGTTCTTCTGGGATTGATTTGCACTTTTCGCACCAAAGTACATTCATCTCTAGGAGACAGAACGCGTCTCCTTCCTGAGCGGTATGACGGCTGCGTGGTCCCATGGTGTTTATACTTGCGTACTATTGTTTGTACAGATTAACGTGGTACATTCAGGCATTTGGAAATTGCTCCAAAGGATGAACTAGACTTGTGGACGTCTACAATTTTTTTTCTGAGGTCTTAGCTGATTTCTTTTGATTTTCCCATGATGTCAAGCAAAGAGGCACTGAGTTTGAAGGTAGGCCTTGAAATACATCCACAGGTACACCTCCAGTTGACTCTAATGATGTCAATTAGCCTACCTGAAGCTTCTAAAGCAATGACATCATTTTCTGGAATTTTCCAAGCTGTTTAAACACTATTATTGCACACCGAGTGAATCCATGCAACTTATTATGTGACTAGTTAAGCACATTTGTACTCCAGAACTTATTTAGGCTTGCCATAACAAAGGGTTAGAATACCTGTTGACTCAAGACATTTCACCTGTTCCTTTTTTATTAATTTGTAAAAAATAAAATAATCTAAAAACATAATTCCACTTTGACATTATGGGGAATTGTGTGTAGGCCAGTGCCAAATAAATCTCTATTTAATCTATTTTAAATTCAGGCTGTAACACAACAGCATGTGGACAACAACATAGACCACCAACCACGTGGGATGCACTTCTCAATCACGCACCTCACCACAATTCCCAACCAATGCGTATTTTGGTATGCATCCCCTCTTCATTTGATTGTGTTGACAGCTGGAGGAATTGATTGAGCTGTGTGTACACCTTTGGTACTCAGATAGACCCTTAAGGGACAATGCGTTACCATACATGGATAATGCGCTGGCATGGCGATATTGTCCTACCAGTTGAATAATAAATGCTACTTTGTTCCGTCTGCTGGACTTCATTTGTATATTTTAAAGTAACAGTGGTGATTCCATAGTAATCAATGGTGAAGCTGAAGTGATGTTTCTTTATCTGCAATTGATTTAATGTACAGTACATGATTGCATCTTCAACCACTGATAGTGTGGGGATAGTCTACTCAATGATACTGAGATGAGGGTGGCTCCCTCATTTCACAGTAAGTTAACTCAGGAACTCAGGGAAAACAAGTCGAGGAGCCCTCTGTCCATTTAAACCAAAATGAGAGGGAGATGAGTTGAATCAAACTGTATTTAAAAATGGAAACCACAGTTGTCGGATTATGTAAAGGACCAATGATTCATCATTTATCTCATTTAAGTGAGACCTCACGACTCTGTCCACGTTGTGTAAAACTACAGAGACTGATTCTCCGCTCCATTACACAGCTTCCCCAGCTTCCCCAACTGTGGAAGTGTTCAGAGTATTGCTGGAGTTTCAGAGAGGGGAGACTAGAGTGAAGAGGCTGACTGTCAGAAAACAGTGCAGTGTAGTGCAGTTTATTGTTTACTCCATGTGTAACTCTGTGTTGTTGTCTGTGTCACACTGCTTTGCTTTATCTTGGCCAATTGTAAATGAGAACTTGTTCTCAGCTAGCCTACCTGGTTTAATAAAGGTGAAATATATATATTTTAAATAAACGTCTGCCTGTATCTTTGTATCTCTTAGGGGTTGACCCTGTCCTCCTCCTCTCCCTCCTCCTCATCATCATGCCTTTCATAATCACTGTCCGTTCTGTTCTCCTTTAACCTTAAGATAATGATGAGAAGGGCTGTTCTCCCATCTCCTAGTAATGGTCCTAGGTCTACACATGAGCACCTCTGTGGAACCAGACTAAAAAAGATAGGAAAACCAAGCATGGAAAGTGTCGCTGTACTCCTTATTATCCCACAATGCAAAAAGGCAAATCGATATATGTGTTTTAATTCAACTGGATTTGTCATCGTCATCCTAGGTAGCTCAGATGAATGATTATACAAAGCTAGCATAGTCTTGTATGAGAAAACAACAGGAAGGATAAATAATTAGCATGAACACCAATAGAGCAAAAGCTCTCACTTTTCACAAAGTTATCACATTATATATTGTATAAAAGTTCACCAAAATAACTATCCGCTATATCAGGTATATCAGGTAAATAGTTAAAGATGCAATATGTAACTTTTGGGGAAACCCAACCAAATTCACATAGAAATGTGAGTTATAGATTTGTCATTCTTGTTGAAAGCAAGTCTAAGACGTGCAATATTTCTATGCCTCCCGTTCTTAAGCTTAGTTTTTGCGTCTTTTAATTTGGTTTTGTACACCAGCTTCAAACAGCTGAAAATACAATATAACATATTTCACAGAGGTTTATTCTAATTTTAGCAACCAGGAAATGGCATCGCAAATTTTGCATATTGCACCTTTAAAGAATATGTTACATACCAACAATGCTACCAAAGGCATAACATTGCAGATTGATGGAGATTACAAATGTGCTGTATGCAGAATCAACCACCCTCTTCCAGAGACAGAAGAGGAAGTGAGACATTCCATTCCCTAATTTTTTCTGCATCAATGGAAGTCAATTAACTAGGTAGACTCAGCTGCTATCGCATTGGTGTTGATGGGAGAGCCACCCCTTCAAGTAGACCGGAAATTATGATTTTTTTTCCAATGGTAAACAGACTGAGTGAAGTATCTTTATTTATCCACCATCTTTGCCTTTTCCATTAGAAAAACAAACTTAATGAGGTCACATGGTAGGGATGGTCACGGTCACAATAGGAAGAAACTGCTTATAGAAAACCACCAGAAGGGGGAGACAAATACACAGGGATCAGAACACCATCAACAACAGACACGATTATGAGTATCTGAAACCTTAGTGCTCCTGCATTTAATTCCTTCAACAGAATACATTGGAATGCATCAGATAAAGTTCCTACCAAAAGTTTATTCACTCACACAAGTGCACGTGTCTTTTTTCCACAACCCGTCCTTGGACGGCCAACCTTCATCAGTGTAATGATGAGGCCTGTCGACTTTTCTGGACCGCTGTACCATAATTACTTTAACTAGGCCTTATTAAGAGATAATGTACCTTCAGAGGTACATCAGATCTCATTAAGTCTGCCAAATTAGGCCTGAACAACCTACCTCCGAGAAAGAACACACTGAGAAACATGCCTTACACCTGTGTGAGATGAACATATCCCAAATTCAACCCTAGCCCTGACCCTTTCACCTTGAACCCCTATCCCTGACCCTCTCGCCTTGAACCCCTATCCCTGACCCCCTAGCTCAGCGTCCCTAGCCCTGACCCTCTCGCCTTGAACCCCTAGCCCTGACCCTCTCGCCTTGAACCCCTAGCCCTGACCCCCTAGCTCAGCGTCCCTAGCCCTGACCCTCCTGCCTTGAACCCCTATCTATGACCCCCTAGCCCTGACCCTCTCACCTTGAACCCCTATCTCTGACCCCCTAGCTCAGCCTCCCTAACCCTGACCCTCTCGCCTTGAACCCCAACCCTGACCCCCTAGCTCAGCATCCCTAGCCAAATCAAATCAAATCAAATTTGTCACATACACATGGTTAGCAGATGTTAATGCGAGTGTAGCGAAATGCTTGTGCTTCTAGTTCCGACAATGCAGTAATAATCCAACAAGTAATCTAACTAACAATTCCCCCAAAAAACTACTGTCTTATACACAGTGTAAGGGGATAAAAAATATGTACATAAAGATATATGAATGAGTGATGGTACAGAGCAGCTTAGGCAAGATACAGTAGATGGTATCGAGTACAGTATATACATATGAGATGAGTATGTAAACAAAGTGGCATAGTTAAAGTGGCTAGTGATACATGTATTACATAAGGATGCAGTAGATGATATAGAGTACAGTATATACGTATGCATATGAGATGAATAATGTAGGGTATGTAAACATTATATTAGGTAGCATTGTTTAAAGTGGCAAGTGATATATTTTACATCATTTCCCATCAATTCCCATTATTAAAGTGGCTGGAGTTGAGTCAGTGTGTTGGCAGCAGCCACTCAATGTTAGTGGTGGCTGTTTAACAGTCTGATGGCCTTGAGATAGAAGCTGTTTTTCAGTCTCTCGGTCCCAGCTTTGATGCACCTGTACTGACCTCGCCTTCTGGATGATAGCGGGGTGAACAGGCAGTGGCTCGGGTGGTTGTTGTCCTTGATGATCTTTATGGCCTTCCTGTAACATCGGGTGGTGTAGGTGTCCTGGAGGGCAGGTAGTTTGCCCCCGGTGATGCGTTGTGCAGACCTCACTACCCTCTCTAGAGCCTTACGGTTGTGGGCGGAGCAGTTGCCGTACCAGGCGGTGATACAGCCCGCCAGGATGCTCTCGATTGTGCATCTGTAGAAGTTTGTGAGTGCTTTTGGTGACAAGCCGAATTTCTTCAGCCTCCTGAGGTTGAAGAGGCGCTGCTGCGCCTTCTTCACGATGCTGTCTGTGTGAGTGGACCAATTCAGTTTGTCTGTGATGTGTATGCCGAGGAACTTAAAACTTACTACCCTCTCCACTACTGTTCCATCGATGTGGATAGGGGTGTTCCCTCTGCTGTTTCCTGAAGTCCACAATCATCTCCTTAGTTTTGTTGACGTTGAGTGTGAGGTTGTTTTCCTGACACCACACTCCGAGGGCCCTCACCTCCTCCCTGTAGGCCGTCTCATCGTTGTTGGTAATCAAGCCTACCACTGTTGTGTCGTCCGCAAACTTGATGATTGAGTTGGAGGCGTGCGTGGCCACGCAGTCGTGGGTGAACAGGGAGTACAGGAGAGGGCTCAGATCGCACCCTTGTGGGGCCCCAGTGTTGAGGATCAGCGGGGTGGAGATGTTGTTGCCTACCCTCACCACCTGGGGGCGGCCCGTCAGGAAGTCCAGTACCCAGTTGCACAGGGCGGGGTCGAGACCCAGGGTCTCGAGCTTGATAACGAGCTTGGAGGGTACTATGGTGTTGAATGCCGAGCTGTAGTCGATGAACAGCATTCTCACATAGGTATTCCTCTTGTCCAGATGGGTTAGGGCAGTGTGCAGTGTGGTTGAGATTGCATCGTCTGTGGACCTATTTGGGCGGTAAGCAAATTGGAGTGGGTCTAGGGTGTCAGGTAGGGTGGAGGTGATATGATCCTTGACTAGTCTCTCAAAGCACTTCATGATGACGGAAGTGAGTGCTACGGGGCGGTAGTCGTTTAGCTCAGTTACCTTAGCTTTCTTGGGAACAGGAACAATGGTGGCCCTCTTGAAGCATGTGGGAACAGCAGACTGGTATAGGGATTGAATGAATATGTCCGTGAACACACCGGCCAGCTGGTCTGCGCATGCTCTGAGGGCGCGGCTGGGGATGCCGTCTGGGCCTGCAGCCTTGCGAGGGTTAACATGTTTAAATGTTTTACTCACCTCGGCTGCAGTGAAGGAGAGTCCGCATGTTTTCGTTGCAGGCCGTGTCAGTGGCACTGTATTGTCCTCAAAGCGGGCAAAAAAGTTATTTAGTCTGCCTGGGAGCAAGACATCCTGGTCCGTGACTGGGCTGGTTTTCTTCTTGTAGTCCGTGATTGACTGTAGACCCTGCCACATGCCTCTTGTGTCTGAGCCGTTGAATTGAGATTCTACTTTGTCTCTATACTGACGCTTAGCTTGTTTGATAGCCTTGCGGAGGGAATAGCTGCAATGTTTGTATTCGGTCATGTTACCAGTCACCTTGCCCTGATTAAAAGCAGTGGTTCGCGCTTTCAGTTTCATGCGAATGCTGCCATCAATCCACGGTTTCTGGTTAGGGAATGGTTCTGACCCTCTCGCCTTGAACCCCTATCCCTGACCCCCTAGCTCAGCGTCCCTAGCCCTGACCCTCTCGCCTTGAACCCCTATCCCTGACCCCCTAGCTCAGTGTCCCTAGCCCTGACCCTCTAGACCAGTCTCTCCTCACTTGTATAAACCTGATAGGAGTGTATAGGTATAAGTGTAACCGGTGCTGTACTGCACCACTGTAACTATGCGTTGTGTGTGGTTGATTGAGACTATAGAAATGGACTTTGGAGATCAGGTTGTTTTAATTAAGCACAATTCACTCACTGTTTACTGCATCAGCATCCAAAAGAAAATAAAACATTTGTAGAGCACATATGTTCTGCGAATCGTCGCCTCTTTCTTTCACAGTGCATCAAAATGATTTGAGCACGAGCACGCAGGGAAAAACGTAAGTACACACTCCCCTACTCCCAGCTTGCAGGCATGCATAATAACAAATCAACATGCCATATTGATATATGAACCTGGTGAAATTCACACAGTACTTTAACAACTGTTACATTCACCCCTCCTGAATTTCACCAACCTTGTAAAACTGAACAAAATCACCTACCAAGCTCAAGGCATAATTCTGAATTCAGCTCAAAGCTACCCATAGGGTTCAGGGCAAGTGAAAGTTGGTCAGGCCTTCAACTGCCCCTAGATGCATAGTGCCTCTTACACTATACCAACCTACTTAGCCTTACAAAAAATTGTCATTCTGTACTAAATTATATCTCTATACTATGTTAAACTTGCACCTTCTGGTGGATTGACTCAATTAGTCTCTTGACAGGTTTAACTACCCTCCCCGCCCTTGTGCGACCTGCCACTGGGCTAGGGGCCATGGTGACTAACAGTGGCTCTGGCCTTAGATCATTGATCAGAGGAGGGTTTGAAGGAATCAGCTCCAGGATCTCAGAGGTACTTCCCAGGTAATTTTCCTCAAGCAAGCAAGGTTCTTCTGGTTCTGACTTTCCATCCGATGTCCAGAGCTCGGAGTAATCGCTTGAATCCTCCGCCACCCAAGATGCACTTTGCTCCCCAGAATCCTCCATGTCTTCCCTGTCCAGTCCATCACCGGAGTCGGTGACCTCTCCTGCATCTACATTGATTGAAGGTCCTGCAGCATCACTGTCATTGAAGTGCACTGAATCATCAATTTCAAATGGGAGGAAATTCACCTGCAGCAGTAGATTCCTGTGAACCACTTTCAATCTGCCGTAACGGTCTTGCATTATGTACGTGGGAGTTTGTGGATTGACTGAAGTCACTGTGAAAATCTCGGGGTTCCACTTGTCTGCCAACTTGCGGCGGACCCTTTCACCCTTGTTGGCGATGAGGACATGTTCCTCCATGGACAAACTGATACCTTTAACCCGCTTGTCATACTCCCGACTTTGTCGTCTCTGTTGCTTGTCAGTGTACCTTTGGGCAACACTCATAGCTTCCTTCAGCCCAGTGATCAGTCTCGACATACTTGTTGCAATCCACAACACTGGAGTTGTCCAAAACATTGCGGAACATCACATCCACTGGTAGCCGAGGGACCCTACCAAACATGAGAAAGAATGGAGCATAGCCCGTAGTCTCGTGAACAGTGGCATTGTAAGCAAATGTCAACGACTGGATTTGTTCAGGCCAGAGTGAGGTGTACTCTCATTTGTGTCTGGAAGTAGCTAGCAAGTTAGCCAACATTAGCCAGTTCGCTTGGGTGCTTGATTGCTGTTTTGAGGTCAGAAAGGTCAGATCAACCCGCAAAACACTCTGAATTTACAAACGCCCAGAGCTCACTCTGAGCGCACTCTAGCACTACCGATTGAATTTTCAAACACACCCATTGCGTCTTATTAATGTTTATGCCGTAGGCCTATATACCACAGTGGCAAGGCATATGAACTAACATGTTATAGAGCAAACAACACAGTTATCACAATACATGTAATATGGCTTTTTGGGGGGTCTTGGCTTCCCCAGTGAATTTACCTATGCACCGCTACCGAGTCTGAACAGCCAAAAAAGCACATGGAATCAGATATATCAAACCACATCAAGGTGGTTTGAAGTCAGATACAAATCTGATTCCTGGCCATGTACCTTGTGTCTGAAATCTTATTTATTTTCCCTTAATTTGTTTTTAGACTGTTATTTGGCATATCTTGTTGCTTGCTAGCTGCTTTGTTGACAGTTTGCTAAGAGCATGTGGTAGCTAACTAGCTTGTTAATTGTTTACAAACAAATTAGTGAATGTGCTAGAAAGCTAAACGGCTAGCTAGCTAGTTGACTACTGTGGCCAAAAATGACTTGTTTTGAAAGTTGGATCATCTTATCCTTTGAGGCTTTAGAAGTGTTCTTACACTATGATTTTGACCATTCAAAGCAACTGTGAAACGTACATGGCAGGCATTGTTGTCATCTTAGCTTGCTACATAACTTCTGAAGTAAGAGCACCACCACCAATCAGCCTACACCACTGCCAGTGCGCACACCAATCTTTACTATGACAACAAGCTTGGCCATGTCAACTAATGACTGCTGTCTGAAATCTGATTTGGTCACTTGTAACTTGCTGTTTGGACAGCCAGTATTCCAAAATGGATTTGAAAACGAAACTGACTTGAGCATTAAGGCCTGCAGTGTGAACAAGATTTGATACTCACAACTCACTTCAATCTAATAGGAGGAAAATCATGGATTATAATAATAATATAATGTAACGACCCTGGGGTCGTTACAATAATAATAATAATGGAGTGAATAGCCTATGCATTCCTGTCCTCATCTGCTTTTCCTCTATGCACATGTTGAGAAAGAAATAGAACAGATTAAGGCAAATTCTGGCTGTCCTGTTTTTTTGTGAAAATGAAGGAGAAAATCTATTGGCTATTATGGATAATTGAGTTGCCCTATATTTTTCTCTCGCCCAAATCAGACTGAATTTGCGACTGCACCCTTACTGATGTCCTGAAACGCACCAATCAGAAGCTGAACGAAGTCAAGTCAGCTGATTAGTCAGGATTCTTGGCGTGACACGATTGGATAGCTGGCGAGCTTGAGTTGTTTACTTTTTTTGTTAGTCATATTTCCTCTCTTCTTTCTAACTGTACACGGTCACAGTAGGCTTTCGTTATTTGTGAAACTGACACACTTCAAAACGGAATGAGTACTACCATTAGCACCCAACGAGGACAGGTAAATATAACAACTAACGTCAGATAACAAGCTATAGTAGCTAGCTAGCGTTAAATTAGCCAACGAACACGGATAAACACCATTTTAGCTAACGTTAGCTTCAATAATCACTATATGTAGTTAGCTGCAACGTTTTAATGCAAATAACACCGTAGCGTTAGCTAGTTACAGTAGCTAATTAACTTCCAGGTAGATACATTAGCTTCAGCTTGCTGGGTGGGTCGTTTTTACGTCAGCCAGCTAAGTTAATTTAGAAGACTAAAGTTTGGCAAGTCCCTGGATATAGCCATATAGCTAACGGTAGCTAGCTTGCGCTCCTTAGCTAGAGCTTGCCAGGAGCAATAACCACAATTGCGTGGTTAACACTAGGCTAACTAGCTACGAAAATTACCAAGCTACTGGTTAAAACTACAGTCAACTAGCCAGTTATCTAGCTACCTAACGTTACTTCTTCTTCGATAGGTTTTAACGGCGGTTGGTATCCAATGGCAATGGTGCATTACCGCCACCAGCTGGCTGGGGTATTGAATAAGCACTAAAAATAAAATGTTCCGGGGAAGGGGGAAAAGACATACAAAATAAAACACTTCAACTAAAAAAATACATAAATCATCATTTAACAGTCCACATAAAATACATCCCTACACACAGGCTCAGGGGCCTGTGATGGGGCTACATTCACCGACAGGATTTCTTGCACTGCCTCGGCTGTGAAATCATGAAGACGCAAAACACGTTCAGCGGCATTCACAATGATTCCAATTTTCTTAGACTTCTTCTCCGCTTGTGCTGTGCAGTTTATGACCATTGCAATAAATAATACAAAATCCACCTTTTTAACATGTAGCATTGCACTATCCCTCAGTTGATGAGAAACCTTCACTGGTTTTGGTGGCTCTACCATTGCTTCTTCCCTGCCATTTGTTCCTTCCAATTTTCTCACCACCTCCAGATAGGAGACAGCTGGACACTCTTTACCAATTTTACCTCTTTCTCTTCCACATGGCTCTCCAAGAATTCAGGGGCATGTTCACCTCCACAGGTGCATCATTTCCCTCCATCGGGCATACGATATTCTTCCCTTCTTGACACATGATGAAATATTTTACATTCATGACACTGAAGGGGCTTGTACACAAAATCTCGTACAGGCAATCTAGGGAGAAACTCTTCATCAAAGAACAGTAGGGAACTTATTTTCTCCGTATACCATACAGGTCAATCGACGTGCACCAACCAGTCCCTCGATGTCTTCAGTTATATCCTCAGCCTTTATTTCTTGCGCCACACCAGATATAACCCCCTTGATAGGCATTCTGCTATGATATCTTTTTGAGTCTAAGCCTCTTCTGCTCCGCAGACATACAAAAAATCGAAATAAGACCACTTCTTGTGACTCACCGACTCCACACTTTTTTCCAACACATTCCAGATTTTCATGGAGACGTGAAATGGATTTCCCAAGTAGTATTGTTCCAAAACTGATCCAAAACTCTGACTCAGACCAAAAACGAGTCTAGTGGTTTCCTATTTTCCAACATAGCTTTTCTTCTCTTGTTTTGCTTTTTCTTCGCCGCTGTCACCCACTCATTCTCACTTTCTGTACTATTAGCTTCACTCGACTCACTAACAGTTTCAAACAAAACCTCTGTTTCCGCTATCTTCCGTCTAGCTAACTACTGTATTCACAGGAGCCTTACATGTTGACCAGACCGCACGCATGTTGATTTTGTCCCCACTCCCCAGACGCGATCAAGACACGCAGATTGAAATATCAAAACAAACTCTGAACCAACTATATTAATTTGGGGACAGGTCAAAAAGCATTAAAGATTTATGGCAATCTAGCTAGCTAGCTTGCTGTTGCTAGCCAATTTGTCCTGGGATATAAACATTGGATTGTTATTTTAGCTGAAATTCACAAGGTTCTCTAATCCACAGATAAAAGGGTAAAAGTTTGTTTTCTAGTAGTCTCTCCTCCAGGCTGCTGCTTCTTCTGACCTTATATGGTGGTTGGCAACCAACTTTAAGGTGCATTGCCACTACTGACTGGAGTGTGGACCTCAGTTAATCTTTCAATCACCCATGTGGGTATATGCTCCTAAAAACCAATTAAGAGAGAGCATGTGGTATATGCTCCTAAAAACCAATGAGGAGATGGGAGAGGCAGGACTTGCAGCGCGTTAAGCTTCACAAATGCTACGCAGACGCTCGCGTGCAATGTGTGTGCAATGATTGAGTAACATGTGTAGTTGAAGTCGGACGTTTACATACACCTTAGCCAACTAGATTTAAACTCCGTTTTTCACAATTCCTGACATTTAATACAAATACAAATTCCCTGTTTTAGGCCAGTTAGGATCACCACTTTATTTTAAGAATGTGAAATGTCAGAATAATAGTAGGGAGAAGGATTTATTTCAGCTTTTATTTCTTTCATCACGTCAGACGTTTATATACACTCAAACCGTATTTGGTAGCATTGCCTTTAAATTGTTTAACTTGGGTCAAACGTTTTGGGTAGCCTTCCACAAGCTTCCCACAATAAGTTGGGTGAATTTTGGCCCATCCCTCCATTTTGCCACAACTTTGGAAGTATGCTTGGGGTCATTGTCCATTTGGACGACCCATTTGCCATCTATTTTGTGAAGTGCACCAGTCCCTCCTGCAGCAAAGCACCCCCACAACTTGATGCTGCCACCCCTGTGCTTTATGTTGGGATGTTGTTCTTCAGCTTGCAAGCCTCACCCTTTTTCCTCAAACATAACGATGGTCATTATGGCCAAACAGTTCTATTATTGTTTCATCAGACCAGAGGACATTTCTCCAAAAAGTCCGATCTTTGTCCTCATGTGCAGTTGTAAACCGTAGTATGTCTTTTTTTTGGCGGTTTTGGAGCAGTGGCTTCTTCCTTGCTGAGCAGCCTTTCAGATGATGTCGATATAGGACTCGTTTTACTGTGAATATTGATACATTTGTACCTGTTTCCTCCAGTATCTTCACAAGGTCCTTTGCTGTTGTTCTGGGATTGATTTGCACTTTTTGCACCAAAGAACGTTCATCTCTAGGAGACAGAACGCGTCTCCTTACTGAGCGGTTTGACGGCTGCGTGTTTCCATGGTGTTTATACTTGCGTACTATTGTTTGTACAGATGAGCGTGGTACATTCAGGCATTTGGAAATTCCTCCCAAGGATGAACCAGACTTGTGGAGATTTACAATTTTTTTTCTGAGGTCTTGGCTAATTTCTTTTGATTTTTCCCATGATGTCAAGCAAAGAGGCACTGAGTTTGAAGCCAGTACACCTCCAATTGACTCAAATGATGTCAATTAGCCCATCAGAAGCTTCTGAGGCCATGACATGTTTTTCTGGAATTTTCCAAGCTGTTTAAAGGCACATTAAATTGACTGCATGTAAACTTCTGACCCACTGGAATTGCGATACAGTGAATTGTAAGTGAAAAATCTGTCTGTAAACAATTGTTGGAAAAATTACTTGTCATGCACAAAGTAGATGTCCTAACCGACTTGCCAAAACTATAGTTTGTTAACAAGACATTTGTGGAGTGGTTGAAAAACTTGTTTTAATGACTCCAACCTAGGTGTATGTAAACATCCGACTTCAACTGTATGTGTACATTTATTTTGCAACGCGGTCAGCATGTGAGGCAAATGGCTGTAGCTAGTGCCTATATGGCCAGCTTAGCTAATGTTACTTGCCCAGATTTAAACTTGCTTGAGTTTATTAGGACACAGCTAAACCATTGTCGTCTGTTAGCCAATTTGAGCTGAAGTCTAGGCAAGAGAGCAACATTTTACTGAACCACCTCTATAGGGCAGTGATGGAGAGGCATGGCCAAGCTAGATCTGATGATGTTGGACTGGTTTCCCAGACTGATTGAACCCTGGACTGAATAGCCTTCTCAATATAAGGGATCAAGTCACCTGACACTTTTTGTCCAATAACTAAAGACAGGGTGGTCATATTGTTATGCCATTTTCAGGGTTTATCTACAACACAGAGATGATTCAAATAAAATTACATGTATGAAATTAAAATGCCATATTATGAAAATTAGGCACTTAATATGCAAATAAGTCAGTATGCAAAACACAATTACAATAATTAAAGCCCAATAATTAAAAGTAGGGATGGTCATATAATTCGCAAATCTGAATGTTTTATGCAAAACTGAGAGTTTGTAACAATTTTAAACAATTTATGAAATTAGAATCATTTTTTGTACAATTTATAAAAATGTGATACTTTAATATGCTAATTGATCTATATGGAATAAACACAAAATACAGGAAGTTAAGACCATTGATTTAAACTAAGGTGGTCATTGTTAACATATATTGATGTTTTATGCAGAACTGGTAGTTTACACTGAGGAGTAATGTGGAGCCCATGCCCGTGTACACACACACACCAGGGGTGTTAAGAGTACATATAATTGGCATTAATTACATAATTATGAACAAAAAGCAGACTTAGTATTTAGTATTTACCAATTAGCAACTGTTAGGCAGTATATATCACAGTTATGTTGTAGTTAGTTGTCCAACTGAATAGGCCCAGAGTTCCAAATAATAGGCCCAACCCTGTGCCACCTGCATACACACTCTGCATATCCCACACACACACAGTATCACCACACACTCAAACAGCACCCCCACCAACACACACACAGTGCCTAAAACAGACACACATTTCTCTGAATCCTCACACCAACAAACACACACACACCACATCACACATAGCCTAACACAGACACACTTCTCACTAAGTCTGAACTGTTACACAGAAATCTACTAGTCTAATAACATAGCTTACTTCTAAGGTAGGCCTAAGCCTGAGTTGGATTACATTGTAATGTTATTTTTGGTGTTGATGAATTTCTCTGGTAAAGGGAGTTTATTAAACTGCACCACTCCCAGCAAATAATTAGCCTAGGCTCAGAAAAGACAGTGAGCTGCCTGCTAGCCGGCTGCACAGAAAGATAGCTGGGACACATTTTCAATTCACTTAGCTATGTTGTTATCGATTGTAAGCCTGTTGCCACTGAATTCTTGTAGTTTTTACTTGAAAGAATAAAACCATTAATCGCAAAAAGTGGCATAATACTGCCAATGCTGCACAGCGCTGCCTCTCGCCCCAGTTGCCTCATGGAACAGTGTCAAGCACTCCCACACAGCTAGCAAGATAGCACTCATCATGGAAATGTGAGTGGGGGGAACAGGAATTTGGAGCAACCCCTACATCAAATTGTAGCTACGATGCAATGTTGCCAATTTAGCGACTTTGTCGCTCTATTTAGTAAGTTTTCAGATCCCTCCAGTGACTTTTTTATTGGTCAAATATTCTAGCGACAAATTCAGCTACTTTTCAGGCTGCCTTTTGGGGAGTTTTGACACGGTGGGTTTCTACATTTTTGATAGCCTTTAGCGACTTTTCCCAATCAATACTGCAGAAAACAAAAGTGGGAGAAGAAAATGCTTAATCGGTGAACGCTGCTGTGCCGCAAGGCAAAACGTCATCTAGCGACAAATCAAGGAGCCAATAGTTGGTCTCACTGAAAAATAGTTGGCAACACTGGCTACGAAGCTCTACTTTGTAACCTGCTATGTTTTGTTTGTGTCTCTGAAGAAAAAATGTAATTATAGAGCCAAAAGAATATAGTTTTACCTTATATTTCAGTCCAAGGATGTCCAATACCCATGAAACGGGTTGGCAGGGTAGCCTAGTGGTTAGAGCGTTGGACTAGAACGACAGATTAGAACGACAAATCTGTCATTCTGCCCCTGAACAGGCAGTTAACCCACTGTTCCTAGGCCGTCATTGAAAATAAGAATTTGTTCTTAACTGACTTGCCTAGTTAAATAAATGTTTAAAATAAAACATTTAAAAAAACATCCTCAGGACTTTCCAATACTTCTTAGCAATACAATGTCACACAGATCTTACTCTGATAGGTTGAGGAATAGCTTACGCCTAAAGCAAATACGAACACACTGATTTCGTGGGTTTCACAAAAAGGGCTGTCCCACAGAATTCTTAGCACGGCACTTGCTTTAGATTTTGGCTCATATCGTGTAAATATCATAACATTACAGTATTGGGATTTTTAGACATGGGTAACAACTGCCACATTAATGTTTTCAAATTATTCATGTATTTTGACGACCATATTATTAACATTTAGTGAAAATAGATTTGTTTACTCCTGTTCTTTGTAGAATTCTCACATAGCGTCCATTGTTTGTCGCGTCACCTAACATGCTGTCAACGGTGTGTCCGAGAAATCGCTGCATATTGTGACCCTTTTCTTCCTCTAGTGTGGTTTACCTGTCCTCACTCACAATTCTTCCGTTCCTTTTGTCTTTTTAGGTATACATTGGGGAGTTGCCCCAAGACTTCCTGCGTATTACTCCCACCCAGCAGCAGCAACAAGTTCAGTTGGATGCCCAAGCAGCACAGCAGTTGCAGTATGGGGGATCCCTGGGCACTGTAGGACGGCTTAGCATCACTGTAGTGCAGGTAGGTTTTTTTTTTAGCGGCATCTGCTTGGTCTTTCCCTAGAATCAAGACTTATTGTGGAACACAAGGTTATTAATGCAGTGGGAATGTTTTCCTGTGAATCACTGTTATGTCCCTCTTTTCTCCAGGCCAAGCTTGCTAAAAACTATGGTATGACACGCATGGACCCTTACTGCAGGGTCCGACTAGGGTATGCTGTTTATGAAACACCCACAGCCCATAATGGTGCCAAGAATCCACGATGGAACAAAGTTATCCAGTGCACTGTTCCACCTGGAGTAGACTCCTTCTACCTGGAGATCTTTGATGAAGTAAGAAAGAAGGAATTTGGGGGCGGTGGGTGAGGAGAAGATCATAACTTGTTATTGGCTCGACAACTAGTCCTGTCTAGAGTTATTGATATCAATATACTTTGAGTATTTGTTCTTGATGATCATCCTTGATTTTAGGGACAAGTTACTGATTTGAGGTGTTTGTGCTGGTCACTTTTCCAGAGGGCATTCTCCATGGATGACAGAATTGCATGGACACACGTCACCATCCCGGAAGGCCTGAGAGAGGGCAGTGTGGTTGATGAGTGGTACAGCCTCAGTGGCAGACAAGGCGATGACAAGGAGGGCATGATCAACCTGGTCATGTCTTATGCTGTGAGTTCATAAAACACACATGCTCAAATTGTACATTGTCATTGTAGTACAGTTTGAAAGTGATTGATTGATGTTATCAAACAACTTGCCCCTTATCTCTTCCTTTTGGCTCTCATGCTTTCAGAACATGACAGCAGGTATGCATATGTCTCCACCCGTTGTCCTCATGCCCACAGTCTATCAGCAGGGGGTAGGATACATACCCATTGCAGGTGAGTAGAACCATACTCTCCACTGTGATGTAGCGTTAGGTTTAATTTTTGATACAATAACACAAACGGACTCCAAGAACTCAAGCTAGACTAATTCACCACACTAGGTGTTGCAGCTGCAAAAGCACACTTACCAACTACAGGCTACTAACACGACTACATGCTACTGCAATCCACTAGATAATTACACTCCTCATACACAAAGAGCCTAAATCTAACACTACTTTTGATCTCTAAGAATATATAAAAACTGTATATTCATATTCAGAGTATATAAAACAGTAAAGATACAAGACAGTGTTATAGACCAGTAATTATGATCTATCAGCTCAAACTCCATCAGCTCTATTCCACCCTTATGGAATCATTTTTGCCCTCAGAGACATGCCCCCTTTCCCTCTTCCCAAATACAATGCACATATATCTTTCCATCTAACCCATAACATAATAATTACTACTGCTAGGCTAATTATACAATTATAAACAGATTAAAACGGGCTCAAGTCAGTCTTTAACTGTAGGCAATCTTGGACAGAGACACTGCAGCCATCTAAGGCCCAGTTCTATTTTGATTGCTAGTCTACTTTCCAAATGGAAGTGGTCATAGCTTGCCTTATGTAAGTGAAACTAAAGGATGAAACAGACCACGCCTCTGACTGACCACAGAACATTGTCATTTTCTGTTCATTTTCCTGACTATTCTACATGTTGAATTGCCACTGCTCATCGGCACCTAGCAGGTGATCTACTTACTGTGCAAGGCTGATGTTTATTAGAGTGTGTGTTTCCCTTAAGAACTGTTGACCTGTTTAAATTATAGGAGATTAATAGGAGATTGTTGCTTACCCATTTCTCTCTGGTTTGCTCTTCTAAGGAGTGCCCACTGTATACAACCAGGGAATGGTGCCTATGGGTATGCCTGCAGCACCCACAGTCGCCCCACAAGAAGCTCCCTGTAGTGAGGAGGATCTTAAGGCACTGCAGGACATGTTCCCCAATCTGGACAGGGAAGTGATCCGCACTGTAATTGAGGCCCAGCAAGGTAACAAGGATGCCGCCATCAACTCTCTGCTGCAGATGACAGAAGAGCTGTAACAGTGGAGCCACAAATAGAGCCACTGTGGCGGCCAGAACATTGCCCATTCACAGCAACAGCACCCTGCACAGTTTGTAAATATGCACTCAGGCCTGCGAGCTCTCAACTGTCACTCACACTAAATACAATCCAGCAGTTTTCAACCATAAGCAGATGTCCATATCTGAGGTGTCACACATTTATACATCTGTATACATTACCATCTGTATTATGAATCAATGTATAGCTTTGTTCCCAGTCCACATCTGGGATTGGGACAAATTGGTTTGCCTACTGATAAGTGCTGTGATGGCTGGTTGGCTTCTCAATTTTACATTCCACTTTACTCAGAATTATGTACAATTAATGTTGATGCAGTGCGATGTAGGGGTAATGAAAGGAATTGATCCTCCAGAAGCTTTAGATCTTTGAGATAGCAGTTGTTGTGAGACATTGTTGAGAGCTCCCTAGCCAGTCTTCTCTGTATATGTGTATTGACCAGTACTGTCTTGAGCCTATCTGTGTTTGATTATTTATATATATATATATATATATATATATATATATATATATTATAAATAATTATAAATAAATAAATAATCTCAATCTGTATAAATATAGTTATATATATTCAAAAGATGATGAATTATGAAGACAAGAGATTTAGGTATGCAGCGGTTCAGAGCAGAAAGAGGATTTATCACAATATAACAAACCGTGATGACTTAGAAGATGTGCAAATCCTCGCATAGCCACACAGCCAATGCCTATCAATGTCTCAAATGTTCAGGTTAATTTGCCACCATTCCACTCTACTCTGGATAATGCCATATGATTTTGTACTTCTCCAACCAAAAATGCCTCTGAATGTTTCTATATCACTGGTCAGTGGTTGTTAACTATGATGGAAGAATATATCACGGTAATCCAATATCAAATAATGACATGGTAATATAAAATTATTGAAATCAGTGAAGAAATAAACATATTGCTGATATCATCCTTTCCCTTCATCCTATCTGAATTCACCGGCTTTATTGCAAATTGTTATAGGCTGTGAAAATCCCTGCTGGATTAATAACTAAAATGGTGTGCACAACCAAATGACATGATATTCAGAAAATTGGTATATGTTGGTATGGTTATCATACAGATAAAATGTCATGTCC
The DNA here is from genome assembly GCF_018296145.1 of Oncorhynchus tshawytscha. Classification (NCBI taxonomy): domain Eukaryota; kingdom Metazoa; phylum Chordata; class Actinopteri; order Salmoniformes; family Salmonidae; genus Oncorhynchus; species Oncorhynchus tshawytscha. The sequence goes on from NC_056432.1 coordinate 68,075,780, forward strand.
TACCACTAACTTATATAGGCCCACACATAAAGAGGAGACTTGTAAAGATCCATTGACATGAGGTATTGAATGTCGCCGCCCCCCCCCCCAAAGGCCTGATTTTAACATGGGGTTTTCATTTTCTATTTGTATTCGCTTAATCTTCAAAGATGTGCATATATTTTTCCAAGGAAAGATCCTCTGTTTTGGTGTGATTCATTAAAGAAAATATATAGTTAATTTATTTTATGCTTAGGCCAAACTCCATGGGTGTCATACAGTATGTAAAAATTCTTCTTGTTTAAATTTAAAAGACTTAATTGATTTTCAGTGATCCCAATTCTGGGCACTTATGTTTGATTGATTGCTCTATCCCCTCTTGATTTAACAAGTTCCTGTTTACCTTCCACTTTCATGAAGACACAGCAAATACTTTTATTTTAAATGCTAGGTTTTCTTCTATGTTTTCCCCCATACTTGTCCCATTCCCATAGACATATTTTGAACATTATTGTGTCATGTTTAGCCAGGCGTCTATATAACTCCTAACACTTCCAATGTTTAGCCATGCTACTTATTAGATCAATGTGCACAAGGATGTTCGAAGGCACTCTAGCGGATGTTGGGAAGGTTGTTCTGATTCTGTTGCAATGGAATGGCAAGGCTACGTGCTACAGCAGTTTAATGGGTTTTCTGGTTTGAATGTACAAAACTTTTTTGGCATCAAATTAGGTTTGCAATTTGACATTTGCTCTTGTTTCTTTTACTCATGACACATTATGGAAATAAATGTTTTATCTGCATTTGTTTGGTCTTGTAGTGTAGATCTCAACCTGGTTTGTTTGCCATGCCATTTTTGGACTTGATTGAAATATACCCATTGACATGAAGAATATAACTTAAAAATGACTCATGAGCTTAGTTTGACTGTTGTAACCCATCATAACCCAAAATATAAACTTGTTTTACTTCTTTGTAAACGATGTAATTGTAAACAAATACATGATTAAGGCCAACATTCAATTCGGACTGTGGAAGATCTGTGTTACAGCGCAATTGACATATGATTGTAATTTCTGATTGAGCCGACGTGCTGTGTTTACCGTTAATGTTGTCTCTGCGATCACTGGAACATTGCCTTTAAAATGTGCATATTGTGGAAAAATGCGATTGGATTGAATCTGGCGCTTAAACTATCATTTTGATCTCATGGATGGTCGGTCCTTGCATCAATAGAGATAGAGACTGGGTGACACTGTCTGATCTGCAGATTACCCCATTAAACCCCACCATGTTGTCAATGACACAAGAACGTCACTACCCTATTCTAGCTACATATTTTATTATACCTTAACTAACTTGTGATTGCTTGGCAAGTTTTGTTGCGTCACTATATTTTCAAAAGCCACTAGTAGCTAGCTGCAGGTAACTGCCAAAATAATAGAAAATCTTGAGTAAATGAGGGTTCTGATGTCTCTGTTATGGTGTGTGGTACATTTTTTTTGCCATGGTTAATGACCACTCAACCCATAGAGCAGTGGTATTCAAACTTTTTCAGCTGGGACCACCAATATTTAAAGACAGATTTTTACATCAACAAATAACCTTAAATTAATTGCATTTTCATCTCTTATCAAAATGAAAAGAAAACAATACATGCATTTACTCAAAATGATCTTTCTCAAAACGTTTGTATATTGTCCCATACAACAATCAGTACCCTATTTTTTTATTTATTTTGGCGACCCCACTGCAGTTCCGTTGCAACCCCGACTTTGAATACCACTGCTCTAGAGGGCAAGTACACCAGTACTGTACATACATAACCATTCTGAGTGATCACCTTCAACTTGGGGCGGCAGGGTAGCCTAGTGGTTAGAGTGTTGGACTAGTAACCGAAAGGTTGCAAGTTCAAATCCCCGAGCTGACAAGGTACAAATCTGTCGTTCTGCCCCTGAACAGGCAGTTAACCCACTGTTCCTAGGCCGTCATTGAAAATAAGAATTTGTTCTTAACTGACTTGCCTAGTTAAATAAAGGTAAAATAAAAAACTTATGGTGAATCATTTCTATCCTGATGGGAGTGGATGACAATGCCCCCATCCACAGGGCACGAGTGATCCCTGAATGGCACATAAAAACTATTTAAACCATATGGCTGTTTCAGTCACCAGATTTCAACCCAATTGAACACTTATGGGAGATTCTGAAGCAGTGCCTGAGACAGCATTTTCCACCACCATCAACAAAACACCAAATGATGGAATTTCTCTTGGAAGAATGGTGTCGCGTCCCTCCAGTAGAGTTTCAGACACTTTGAGAATCTGTGCCAAGGTACATTGAAGCTCTTCTGGCGGCTCCTGTTGGCCCAACGCCCTATTAGGACACTTTATGTTGTTACTGTTATTTTGGCAGTTACCTGTACATACTTCTAAGTAGCATAATGTTACTGTTATAGTGGTCACTGAATAGCTTGAAGGATTGTGAGAATTCCTCAAAGAGCAAAGGAACATGCACATGATGCTGCTGTTGTTTATTAATTACTACAAATGAGAAAAGAGATTCTCCACCACATTTATCATAGAAAATACATGAATTTTACAATGAAGGTATAAGAACATAATGCTAAGTGCTGCCAATTGTAGAAATACACAGGCATGACAGATTTAATCAAAACGTAACAAGTAAACAAATTTGGACTAAACATTCCTTGTCATGAGGATAATTCCTATGTCAGTGTGCATGTTGTCTCCCTAGACGTTTAGCGCCTCCTCCTGCGCGGTCTCGTTGTCCCCGGGGCGGTGGTCGTGCCTGCATCACAATCTGTGACATGACATCCACACGACTCAACGTGGATGTAGGAGTGCTTGACCTTTGACCCATCAGGGCACATCAGCTCCACCTCTTTCTGGCTAGTGGTCGCCTCTTGGCAGCAGGAGCAGTAGTGCATCATGGTGTTCGCCTCTGCTGAGTACCTGCACATTCACATAAACACAAGAGAAGTTGAAAAGAGGGCTTGAATTCCCTGGGTTGTCTTGACAAGATGAGCACAGGAGCATTAAATAAGTCAAATTGCCTCCTAGTTCATAAAGGGCACACTAGACAGTGAATAGATGATCACTAACTGGGGCCGGCATGACATTGACTAGTGCTGCATTCAGCATCTGTAGTACTTACATAGAAGAGGTTCCACAGTTTCCTGAGCAGGAATTGATCTCCACAGGCTCAGCAGTCGCACAGCCACTGATGACAATGCTAGTGGTGGTGTACTTCATCTCACAGACATTGCTGCGTTCTGTGCCTGGTCAGGGAAGATGCATCAAGAGTTAGGCTATTGTTTGGTATGACACAGATGAAGCAGAAACAGCCAACATATACAGTTTTGGCCAGTATGTAGTCACACAATGTTTCCGGTTGGTCTTGTTTAGGTGACATAGCATGCTAGTATTAACCAGTAGATAGGTGGTTATTAGGAATGCTTTGGCTGGACGTGTTACTTACAGGTCTTGCAGCATCCATTTGCGTCTGTCTTTTCTGTGCCCTGGGGTGAAAAATAGGAGAGATGATTTATAAGTGATAGATTGTATACATTATGTGAGCTCCCTTCCATTCTAAATGTTACTGAAACATCTATCGCTATGACCCAAGAGCACTAGGAATGATAGTAACATTCTGAGTGAGAATGGAAAACAGTGTAACTGCAGTGTTGATTGTCCCTACGATGGAGGTGAGATAGGACAGAAACTCACTGGGACACAGTTCTCTGGGCTGAATGCAGGGCACACAGTCTTCACCTCCCCTGGTATATATTGGCCACCAGTTTTCTCACATGTGTACTTCACACATTTGTCACCAGGTGGTGACCATGTTTCGTTCACCTATCGCACAAGGACAAGATGATGAAGAATTATGATGATGTTTCAGATCATGCAGACAGATTATGCATCCTCATACACTCTTGTTGTACTCACCTGAATAGTGTGTTTGGTCTTATCTGGCATAGTAACCACACAGCTTGTCTGTACACACTTCCCACAACACTGACCAGGTATGGCCTGATACTGGAAGCCCTAAGACGAGGATGGAGAGCCATCATTGAATCATTGTTCACTTATTATATAAGCATGCGGCAGCTTCCAGAGTAGGCTACTGCAAGTTTCTTATAAATATGTAAATTCATTGATCATCTTTGTACCTGTGAACATGTAGTGTCGCAGGAGATATTTGTGCACACAATGTTGTTGAGCTTGGTGCTAGGATCCATGATCGAGCTGCAGATACAATTCTCACAAGTTCCTTCAGGAACTTCAGCACCAGGCTGGAGTGAAAGACAGAGACAAAAGTTATCATCCACTATAACAGACTTTGAATAGAGGAGGGTCAGAGTGCAAAGGGAGCAGTTCTACAGTAGAATGTGACCAATTATGAGGGCAGCAAACACAATACAGCTTATCTTAAGCTATTTCTGGGTGTATCTTTCAGAAGCTTGTTTAATTTAATTGATTTTAAACGATTTATTCTTACCTGGTACTCAATGTTATTGTAAACACATACACCCTTGGGAACTGAACAGACACACATTTAGAAGAAATCAGTCAGTAACACTAGTGACTCATGTCAGAGTTAACACAAATGTAACCAGTGATACAGGGGAATTACAAAACCACTGATGAAGCAAATCAAGGGGACTTACCACAGGTATACTCTGGACAGCAACTTGAGATGGACGTGCTTATAATTGCCTCCCACCCTGGTTGGCAGTCCATCATGACTTTGGGGCAAAGCAGTGCATCGCACTCTGTTACAGAGTTAACCAATGAGAAGTGATTAAAAGGCAAGCCGATAGAGGGTCAAATAACCCCTATGACCCTATAGAACACATCAGATAATCTTGGTCTAGTACTGTATGAATAAGAGTTGGCTTTCTAATGATTTACTAAAGGGTCTGCTCCATCACTCACCACATGTATATTTCTGGCAGCAGCCTTCTGTCTTGTTCACCAATCTGTATCCAGTCTCATTGCAGATGGGTGTGGCTGGTGTGGGGCAGGTGATAGGCTGGCACTGGACAATCATGGAGTCCATGTCACAGGTGCACTGCTGGCAACCACTTTCCCATGTATCACCAGGCTTAATGGAAAAACAGGGTAATGTCAGGTCAATACAGAAACAGAAAAGAGTAACTCAAATGTTTTTGTTCTGCAATGAACTGGATTTAACCATGACAGTTAATATGAACCATCATTAGGTGAGAAGAAATGGGTTGGAGGTAGTTATTCAGAGATTAAACGTTTTCTTCTGGTCAGTTCATTGGAAGGAATAAAGAGGACAAGACCTATACTATGTCAATGAAAAGTATCCATCCAAGTATGTACGTTTCCCTGACTCACGTTAAATGCATCTCATATGTCTATGTGAGAATGAATATCTGGAGAATATTTAGATGGAGGAAATTCTTACCATTTTGGGGTTGCCATCAGGTCCAGTGCAGCCTGAAAAATAAATAGAGGATGTGTTTAAAAGTTTTGTCTCACATGGTTGGCGTCACATTCTTCACACCTCAACATCAACACATTTTGTTAACTGTTCCATTACAAATAAAGCCTGTAAGCCATTATTTATGATTCATTTAAGGTTTCAAATTACAGAAAGGTCTAATTTTCATATTCATAGCTACCTGCAAAATGACCCATAACCCATTCTTACCACAGGAGACCACACAAGTATCAGAGTAGGTGCTGAACAAGACGGATTTAGATGGACAGAAGCAACCCTCCTTCGTCTTATTGGTCATTTGGGTTTGGTTGTTCAAATACTTCTCATTATATCTGGATACAAAAGAGGTTTGGGATTATGCAGGAGATAATTTATTTTAAAAAATGCTCAAATTAAGGAAATTCATATAACATCCAATCAGACTAAAGCTTACTTTGTATTACATGTTGGTTCAACTGCTGGACCACATGGCATGTACACCTTAGTGGCTGGGCATGTATGCTCTGCAGGACAAAAATATATCACAGTTATGCTGAACACCATCAAAAACTGTTTTTTAAGTAGCTGTCTAAGACAAAAGTAGCTTCCTATGAATTTATGGCATGACTACTATGCTTGGATTCATAGCTCACCACATTCTCCATCTGTGGACTTCCTCCAGTCAATGCAGATCCCTTTATTTGCACATTCAGATGCATACGCCTCCAGACTAGAGCAGCTAGAAATAGCATTGTTGCAGACATCTGATCTACAGGCCTGAATGAAGGCATCAGGAGAAACCGCTTTATGGCATTCCTCAAAGACCCTTTGAAATAAAATATTATAGAGAGTGATTTAAAGAGATGCATGGAGTGCAACCTTAAACTAGAAATGCCAATGGAACGGTACCTGTATTATGATAAAACAGGTGTAATTACAAGTTAATTAACATTACAATTGATAAAACACATTAGGAAGTGAATTGTCATTTAGGCATTCCCATTGTGTGCTTGTTCCCTTTTTCAAACTTAGTTTGATATGTTGCTTACTTGCTGTTCATGATTTCACAAATGACTGTCTTGCAGGGGGTAGGGGATGTGCTTGGGGTTGCCGTGGTGGTAGAGGGTGGTGCTGTTGGAGGAGTTGGACAGTCCTGGTTTGGAATCAGCCACTGGCTAGCTGTGACTGAGCAGCTCTGTATCTGACCATTAGGTGACTGGCAGTCATTCTTCTGGGAATTATCACAGGTACCTTGAAAAATATGGATATTAAGTAGGGTAAAACCTAGTTAGCAAGGACAAGTCATAGTTGTCTTGTTGTATGCAATTTCTATAGGGTGGTCTAGATAGGAGCATCTACGGAAGGTTTGAAACTGTGAAATGTTTATTGACCCTCTTTAATAATACTCACCACACTGGCCCTCTGTGCTGCTTTGGAAGAGGGAGTAAGGAAGGTTGATGCTAAATGATGACCCCTTGTAAGACACCTGAACCTTAAGATCAGTGATCTCCAGCACGACCTCCACACCAGTACTTGTTAGAGCAATGTCACCCATTCTGTAAGCTGGGTAGATTCGTTTACTGTTGACATATACCTGCATTTGTGTAGAAATGAATACACATTTAGATGGTTGAGTCATGTGTTATCTTGAAAGTAGTAACATGACAATGTTAACCGCATTTTTGGTTTTCATTTAAATTTATGGGATTTCAATAAAGCATGATAAAGCAGAAGCATCATTAAAAAATGATGGATATTAATTTTAAAAAAAAGTTTTTTAAATAGTTACCAAATTTTCTGTTGTGTCACCAGATCTCTGCTGGGTTAGAATCACTTCATAGGATTTGTAATGAATGATAAGGGACTGAGGACAGAATCCACTGTCGGCGTTTCCACAGTAGTGATTATCAACAATAATGGTAAGGTTGTATTTGAAGTTGATTTCTTTCACTAAGGTGTATGAGCAGTTCTCCTGGAAATTGTAATATACTCCATCAAATGTCATGTAGTGAGATCCACCCCATCCACTGCATACACCTGCAACATGTTAAAATATGAGTTGATAATAATCAAAGCTATTGACAGAGGACATTGAAAACTAATGAGCAATAATGTCTTATTTTAATTCAGATTGTTGGGTTGTATGTTGCCACTTACATTCACATTCATATGTAAAGCAGCATCCAGTTGAATCATAGACCTTGACAGGTGGACGACCATTCTCACACTGTAATGGCTCCACTGGCTTGCATTTTACTGGTAGCTGGACAACAATGCCATCCTGGCAAACTGCTGTGGTACAGCTATTCAGCTGCCAAGACTCCCCATTCTGACATTGATTTGATAAGGAAAACAATTACTCAAACATGCACACACAGGGTTGAACATACAAGCACTATACCACAAAGACAAATATACCCATTCACCCATTTTATTATTAAAAACCTTTTAAAATGACCTTTCTTGGTGGCTGAACGTTAGTGCAGTCTGGCGAGGATGGAGTTGTTGGTGGTGTGGTCGTGGTCTCTTCTGATGTTGTCGGTGATACAGTGGGTGGTGTAGAGGAAGGACATGGATTTGATTCCACTTCAACTTGGCACGTTGCTTTGCAGTAAGCCGTGAAGCACCACCCTGAAGCATCGGTCACATTATACACTAGGTTCCCTGATTGTTGAGAAAGGCAAGTGTTAGAACATTTCGTTTTGCAACTTAAAGTTCATTGAAAGATTAGTGAAATGTCATTTATTTTGATTGTCTGAATGACATTTATAACATGTTACCTGGTAGATACTGTGTCCCATTAACATTGCAAATGCACTGGCTGGTGGTGACTGCTTGTGATGTAGGTGTAATAATCACTTGTGGCGATGCTGAAGGAGTTGTTGTTGTTGCTAATGTGCCTGTAATGACAACTGGCTCTGTTGTTTCTGTACTTGTTGTTGAAGGCTGTGATGTTGAACTTGAAGTTACAATTATATAAGTTGTAGAAGATGTAGTTGGGCCAGTGGTGACAACTTTAGGTGGCTTTGTGGATGTAGATGGAATAGTCTCCGTTGTGGTTTCTTCAACTTTTGTAGTTCCACCTGTGGTAGGTGTAATTACCTCTGCAGTTGTTGTGGTTGATGTCGTGGGATTGGAAGTAATGCCAACTGGCCCTGTTGTTTCTTCACCTGTTGTTGTGGGCTGGGATGTTGAGGTCGAGGTTTCAACCATTACAGTGGTGGAAGTGGTTGTTGGGCCAGTGGTGAATTCTTTAGGTGGCTTTGTGGATGTAGATGGAATAGTCACCGTTGTGGTTTCTTCAACTTTTGTAGTTCCACCTGTGGTAGGTGTAATTACCTCTGCAGTTGTTGTGGTTGAAGTCGTGGGTTTGGAAGTAATGCCAACTGGCCCTGTTGTTTCTTCACCTGTTGATGTGGGCTGTGGTGTTGAGGTAGAGGTTTCAACAATTACAGTGGTGGAAGTGGTTGTTGGGCCAGTGGTGAATTCTTTAGGTGGCTTTGTGGATGTAGGTGGAATAGTCACCGTTGTGGTTTCTTCAACTTTTGTTGTTCCACCTGTGGTAGGTGTAATTACCTCTGCAGTTGTTGTGGTTGAAGTCGTGGGATTGGAAGTAATGCCAACTGGCCCTGTTGTTTCTTCACCTGTTGATGTGGGCTGTGGTGTTGAGGTAGAGGTTTCAACACTTACGGTGGTGGAAGTGGTTGTTGGGCCAGTGGTGAATTCTTTAGGTGGCGTTGTGGCTGTAGATGGAATAGACTCCGTTGTGGTTTCTTCAACTTTTGTAGTTCCACCTGTGGTAGGTGTAATTACCTCTGCAGTTGTTGTGGTTGATGTCGTGGGATTGGAAGAAATGCCAACTGGCCCTGTTGTTTCTTCACCTGTTGTTGTGGGCTGGGATGTTGAGGTCGAGGTTTCAACAATTACAGTGGTGGAAGTGGTTGTTGGGCCAGTGGTGAATTCTTTAGGTGGCTTTGTGGATGTAGATGGAATAGTCTCCGTTGTGGTTTCTTCAACTTTTGTAGTTCCACCTGTGGTAGGTGTAATTACCTCTGCAGTTGTTGTTGTTGAAGTCGTGGGATTGGAAGTAATGCCAACTGGCCCTGTTGTTTCTTCACCTGTTGATGTGGGCTGTGGTGTTGAGGTAGAGGTTTCAACAATTACAGTGGTGGAAGTGGTTGTTGGGCCAGTGGTGAATTCTTTAGGTGGCTTTGTGGATGTAGATGGAATAGTCACCGTTGTGGTTTCTTCAACTTTTGTAGTTCCACCTGTGGTAGGTGTAATTACCTCTGCAGTTGTTGTGGTTGAAGTCGTGGGATTGGAAGTAATGCCAACTGGCCATGTTGTTTCTTCACCTGTTGATGTGGGCTGTGGTGTTGAGGTAGAGGTTTCAACACTTACGGTGGTGGAAGTGGTTGTTGGGCCAGTGGTGAATTCTTTAGGTGGCGTTGTGGCTGTAGATGGAATAGACTCCGTTGTGGTTTCTTCAACTTTTGTAGTTCCACCTGTGGTAGGTGTAATTACCTCTGCAGTTGTTGTGGTTGAAGTCGTGGGATTGGAAGTAATGCCAACTGGCCCTGTTGTTTCTTCACCTGTTGATGTGGGCTGTGGTGTTGAGGTAGAGGTTTCAACACTTACGGTGGTGGAAGTGGTTGTTGGGCCAGTGGTGAATTCTTTAGGTGGCGTTGTGGATGTAGATGGAATAGACTCCGTTGTGGTGTCTTCAACTTTTGTAGTTCCACCTGTGGTAGGTGTAATTACCTCTGCAGTTGTTGTGGTTGAAGTCGTGGGATTGGAAGTAATGCCAACTGGCCCTGTTGTTTCTTCACCTGTTGATGTGGGCTGTGGTGTTGAGGTAGAGGTTTCCACACTTACGGTGGTGGAAGTGGTTGTTGGGCCAGTGGAGAATTCTTTAGGTGGCGTTGTGGATGTAGATGGAATAGACTCCGTTGTGGTTTCTTCAACTTTTGTTGTTCCACCTGTGGTAGGTGTAATTACCTCTGCAGTTGTTGTGGTTGAAGTCGTGGGATTGGAAGTAATGCCAACTGGCCCTGTTGTTTCTTCACCTGTTGATGTGGGCTGTGGTGTTGAGGTAGAGGTTTCAACACTTACGGTGGTGGAAGTGGTTGTTGGGCCAGTGGTGAATTCTTTAGGTGGCGTTGTGACTGTAGATGGAATAGACTCCGTTGTGGTTTCTTCAACTTTTGTAGTTCCACCTGTGGTAGGTGTAATTACCTCTGCAGTTGTTGTGGTTGATGTCGTGGGATTGGAAGAAATGCCAACTGGCCCTGTTGTTTCTTCACCTGTTGTTGTGGGCTGGGATGTTGAGGTCGAGGTTTCAACAATTACAGTGGTGGAAGTGGTTGTTGGGCCAGTGGTGAATTCTTTAGGTGGCTTTGTGGATGTAGATGGAATAGTCTCCGTTGTGGTTTCTTCAACTTTTGTAGTTCCACCTGTGGTAGGTGTAATTACCTCTGCAGTTGTTGTTGTTGAAGTCGTGGGATTGGAAGTAATGCCAACTGGCCCTGTTGTTTCTTCACCTGTTGATGTGGGCTGTGGTGTTGAGGTAGAGGTTTCAACAATTACAGTGGTGGAAGTGGTTGTTGGGCCAGTGGTGAATTCTTTAGGTGGCTTTGTGGATGTAGATGGAATAGTCACCGTTGTGGTTTCTTCAACTTTTGTAGTTCCACCTGTGGTAGGTGTAATTACCTCTGCAGTTGTTGTGGTTGAAGTCGTGGGATTGGAAGTAATGCCAACTGGCCCTGTTGTTTCTTCACCTGTTGATGTGGGCTGTGGTGTTGAGGTAGAGGTTTCAACAATTACAGTGGTGGAAGTGGTTGTTGGGCCAGTGGTGAATTCTTTAGGTGGCTTTGTGGATGTAGATGGAATAGTCACCGTTGTGGTTTCTTCAACTTTTGTAGTTCCACCTGTGGTAGGTGTAATTACCTCTGCAGTTGTTGTGGTTGAAGTTGTGGGATTGGAAGTAATGCCAACTGGCCCTGTTGTTTCTTCACCTGTTGATGTGGGCTGTGGTGTTGAGGTAGAGGTTTCAACAATTACAGTGGTGGAAGTGGTTGTTGGGCCAGTGGTGAATTCTTTAGGTGGCTTTGTGGATGTAGATGGAATAGTCACCGTTGTGGTTTCTTCAACTTTTGTAGTTCCACCTGTGGTAGGTGTAATTACCTCTGCAGTTGTTGTGGTTGAAGTCGTGGGATTGGAAGTAATGCCAACTGGCCCTGTTGTTTCTTCACCTGTTGATGTGGGCTGTGGTGTTGAGGTAGAGGTTTCAACAATTACAGTGGTGGAAGTGGTTGTTGGGCCAGTGGTGAATTCTTTAGGTGGCTTTGTGGATGTAGATGGAATAGTCACCGTTGTGGTTTCTTCAACTTTTGTAGTTTCACCTGTGGTAGGTGTAATTACCTCTGCAGTTGTTGTGGTTGAAGTCGTGGGATTGGAAGTAATGCCAACTGGCCCTGTTGTTTCTTCACCTGTTGATGTGGGCTGTGGTGTTGAGGTAGAGGTTTCAACACTTACGGTGGTGGAAGTGGTTGTTGGGCCAGTGGTGAATTCTTTAGGTGGCGTTGTGGATGTAGATGGAATAGTCACCGTTGTGGTTTCTTCAACTTTTGTAGTTCCACCTGTGGTAGGTGTAATTACCTCTGCAGTTGTTGTGGTTGAAGTCGTGGGATTGGAAGTAATGCCAACTGGCCCTGTTGTTTCTTCACCTGTTGATGTGGGCTGTGGTGTTGAGGTAGAGGTTTCAACAATTACAGTGGTGGAAGTGGTTGTTGGGCCAGTGGTGAATTCTTTAGGTGGCTTTGTGGATGTAGATGGAATAGTCACCGTTGTGGTTTCTTCAACTTTTGTAGTTCCACCTGTGGTAGGTGTAATTACCTCTGCAGTTGTTGTGGTTGAAGTCGTGGGATTGGAAGTAATGCCAACTGGCCCTGTTGTTTCTTCACCTGTTGTTGTGGGCTGTGGATGTTGAGGTAGAGGTTTCAACAATTACAGTGGTGGAAGTGGTTGTTGGGCCAGTGGTGAATTCTTTAGGTGGCTTTGTGGATGTAGATGGAATAGTCACCGTTGTGGTTTCTTCAACTTTTGTAGTTCCACCTGTGGTAGGTGTAATTACCTCTGCAGTTGTTGTGGTTGAAGTCGTGGGATTGGAAGTAATGCCAACTGGCCCTGTTGTTTCTTCACCTGTTGATGTGGGCTGTGGTGTTGAGGTAGAGGTTTCAACAATTACAGTGGTGGAAGTGGTTGTTGGGCCAGTGGTGAATTCTTTAGGTGGCTTTGTGGATGTAGATGGAATAGTCACCGTTGTGGTTTCTTCAACTTTTGTAGTTCCACCTGTGGTAGGTGTAATTACCTCTGCAGTTGTTGTGGTTGAAGTCGTGGGATTGGAAGTAATGCCAACTGGCCCTGTTGTTTCTTCACCTGTTGATGTGGGCTGTGGTGTTGAGGTAGAGGTTTCAACAATTACAGTGGTGGAAGTGGTTGTTGGGCCAGTGGTGAATTCTTTAGGTGGCTTTGTGGATGTAGATGGAATAGTCACCGTTGTGGTTTCTTCAACTTTTGTAGTTTCACCTGTGGTAGGTGTAATTACCTCTGCAGTTGTTGTGGTTGAAGTCGTGGGATTGGAAGTAATGCCAACTGGCCCTGTTGTTTCTTCACCTGTTGTTGTGGGCTGGGATGTTGAGGTTGAGGTTTCAACAATTACAGTGGTGGAAGTGGTTGTTGGGCCAGTGGTGAATTCTTTAGGTGGCTTTGTGGATGTAGATGGAATAGTCACCGTTGTGGTTTCTTCAACTTTTGTAGTTTCACCTGTGGTAGGTGTAATTACCTCTGCAGTTGTTGTGGTTGAAGTCGTGGGATTGGAAGTAATGCCAACTGGCCCTGTTGTTTTTTCACCTGTTGATGTGGGCTGTGGTGTTGAGGTAGAGGTTTCAACAATTACAGTGGTGGAAGTAGTTGTTGGGCCAGTGGTGAATTCTTTAGGTGGCTTTGTGGATGTAGATGGAATAGTCACCGTTGTGGTTTCTTCAACTTTTGTAGTTCCACCTGTGGTAGGTGTAATTACCTCTGCAGTTGTTGTGGTTGAAGTCGTGGGATTGGAAGTAATGCCAACTGGCCCTGTTGTTTCTTCACCTGTTGATGTGGGCTGTGGTGTTGAGGTAGAGGTTTCCACACTTACGGTGGTGGAAGTGGTTGTTGGGCCAGTGGAGAATTCTTTAGGTGGCGTTGTGGATGTAGATGGAATAGTCACCGTTGTGGTTTCTTCAACTTTTGTAGTTCCACCTGTGGTAGGTGTAATTACCTCTGCAGTTGTTGTGGTTGAAGTCGTGGGATTGGAAGTAATGCCAACTGGCCCTGTTGTTTCTTCACCTGTTGTTGTGGGCTGGGATGTTGAGGTCGAGGTTTCAACAATTACAGTGGTGGAAGTAGTTGTTGGGCCAGTGGTGAATTCTTTAGGTGGCTTTGTGGATGTAGATGGAATAGTCACCGTTGTGGTTTCTTCAACTTTTGTAGTTTCACCTGTGGTAGGTGTAATTACCTCTGCAGTTGTTGTGGTTGAAGTCGTGGGATTGGAAGTAATGCCAACTGGCCCTGTTGTTTCTTCACCTGTTGATGTGGGCTGTGGTGTTGAGGTAGAGGTTTCAACAATTACAGTGGTGGAAGTGGTTGTTGGGCCAGTGGTGAATTCTTTAGGTGGCTTTGTGGATGTAGATGGAATAGTCACCGTTGTGGTTTCTTCAACTTTTGTAGTTCCACCTGTGGTAGGTGTAATTACCTCTGCAGTTGTTGTGGTTGAAGTCGTGGGATTGGAAGTAATGCCAACTGGCCCTGTTGTTTCTTCACCTGTTGATGTGGGCTGTGGTGTTGAGGTAGAGGTTTCAACAATTACAGTGGTGGAAGTGGTTGTTGGGCCAGTGGTGAATTCTTTAGGTGGCTTTGTGGATGTAGATGGAATAGACACCGTTGTGGTTTCTTCAACTTTTGTAGTTCCACCTGTGGTAGGTGTAATTACCTCTGCAGTTGTTGTGGTTGATGTCGTGGGATTGGAAGTAATGCCAACTGGCCCTGTTGTTTCTTCACCTGTTGTTGTGGGCTGGGATGTTGAGGTAGAGGTTTCAACAATTACAGTGGTGGAAGTGGTTGTTGGGCCAGTGGTGAATTCTTTAGGTGGCTTTGTGGATGTAGATGGAATAGTCACCGTTGTGGTTTCTTCAACTTTTGTAGTTCCACCTGTGGTAGGTGTAATTACCTCTGCAGTTGTTGTGGTTGAAGTCGTGGGATTGGAAGTAATGCCAACTGGCCCTGTTGTTTCTTCACCTGTTGATGTGGGCTGTGGTGTTGAGGTAGAGGTTTCAACAATTACAGTGGTGGAAGTGGTTGTTGGGCCAGTGGTGAATTCTTTAGGTGGCTTTGTGGATGTAGATGGAATAGTCACCGTTGTGGTTTCTTCAACTTTTGTAGTTCCACCTGTGGTAGGTGTAATTACCTCTGCAGTTGTTGTGGTTGAAGTCGTGGGATTGGAAGTAATGCCAACTGGCCCTGTTGTTTCTTCACCTGTTGATGTGGGCTGTGGTGTTGAGGTAGAGGTTTCAACACTTACGGTGGTGGAAGTGGTTGTTGGGCCAGTGGTGAATTCTTTAGGTGGCGTTGTGGATGTAGATGGAATAGACTCCGTTGTGGTTTCTTCAACTTTTGTAGTTCCACCTGTGGTAGGTGTAATTACCTCTTCAGTGGGTGCCTTTGTTGTTGTGGTTGAAGTCATTGGACTGGAAGTAATGCCAACTGGCCCTGTTGTTTCTTCACCTGTTGATGTGGGCTGTGATGTTGAGGTAGAGGTTTCAACAATTACGGTGGTGGAAGTGGTTGTTGGGCGAGTGGTGAATTCTTTAGGTGGCGTTGTGGATGTAGATGGAATAGACTCTGTTGTGGTTTCTTCAACTTTTGTAGTTCCACCTGTGGTAGGTGTAATTACCTCTGCAGTTGTTGTGGTTGATGTCGTGGGATTGGAAGTAATGCCAACTGGCCCTGTTGTTTCTTCACCTGTTGTTGTGGGCTGGGATGTTGAGGTAGAGGTTTCAACAATTACAGTGGTGGAAGTGGTTGTTGGGCCAGTGGTGAATTCTTTAGGTGGCTTTGTGGATGTAGATGGAATAGTCACCGTTGTGGTTTCTTCAACTTTTGTAGTTCCACCTGTGGTAGGTGTAATTACCTCTGCAGTTGTTGTGGTTGAAGTCGTGGGATTGGAAGTAATGCCAACTGGCCCTGTTGTTTCTTCACCTGTTGATGTGGGCTGTGGTGTTGAGGTAGAGGTTTCAACAATTACAGTGGTGGAAGTGGTTGTTGGGCCAGTGGTGAATTCTTTAGGTGGCTTTGTGGATGTAGATGGAATAGTCACCGTTGTGGTTTCTTCAACTTTTGTAGTTCCACCTGTGGTAGGTGTAATTACCTCTGCAGTTGTTGTGGTTGAAGTCGTGGGATTGGAAGTAATGCCAACTGGCCCTGTTGTTTCTTCACCTGTTGTTGTGGGCTGGGATGTTGAGGTCGAGGTTTCAACAATTACAGTGGTGGAAGTAGTTGTTGGGCCAGTGGTGAATTCTTTAGGTGGCTTTGTGGATGTAGATGGAATAGTCACCGTTGTGGTTTCTTCAACTTTTGTAGTTCCACCTGTGGTAGGTGTAATTACCTCTGCAGTTGTTGTGGTTGAAGTCGTGGGATTGGAAGTAATGCCAACTGGCCCTGTTGTTTCTTCACCTGTTGATGTGGGCTGTGGTGTTGAGGTAGAGGTTTCAACAATTACAGTGGTGGAAGTGGTTGTTGGGCCAGTGGTGAATTCTTTAGGTGGCTTTGTGGATGTAGATGGAATAGTCACCGTTGTGGTTTCTTCAACTTTTGTAGTTCCACCTGTGGTAGGTGTAATTACCTCTGCAGTTGTTGTGGTTGAAGTCGTGGGATTGGAAGTAATGCCAACTGGCCCTGTTGTTTCTTCACCTGTTGATGTGGGCTGTGGTGTTGAGGTAGACGTTTCAACAATTACAGTGGTGGAAGTGGTTGTTGGGCCAGTGGTGAATTCTTTAGGTGGCGTTGTGGATGTAGATGGAATAGACTCCGTTGTGGTTTCTTCAACTTTTGTAGTTCCACCTGTGGTAGGTGTAATTACCTCTGCAGTTGTTGTGGTTGATGTCGTGGGATTGGAAGTAATGCCAACTGGCCCTGTTGTTTCTTCACCTGTTGTTGTGGGCTGGGATGTTGAGGTCGAGGTTTCAACAATTACAGTGGTGGAAGTGGTTGTTGGGCCAGTGGTGAATTCTTTAGGTGGCTTTGTGGATGTAGATGGAATAGACTCCGTTGTGGTTTCTTCAACTTTTGTAGTTCCACCTGTGGTAGGTGTAATTACCTCTGCAGTTGTTGTGGTTGAAGTCGTGGGATTGGAAGTAATGCCAACTGGCCCTGTTGTTTCTTCACCTGTTGATGTGGGCTGTGGTGTTGAGGTAGAGGTTTCAACAAGTACAGTGGTGGAAGTGGTTGTTGGGCCAGTGGTGAATTCTTTAGGTGGCTTTGTGGATGTAGATGGAATAGTCTCCGTTGTGGTTTCTTCAACTTTTGTAGTTCCACCTGTGGTAGGTGTAATTACCTCTGCAGTTGTTGTGGTTGATGTCGTGGGATTGGAAGTAATGCCAACTGGCCCTGTTGTTTCTTCACCTGTTGATGTGGGCTGTGGTGTTGAGGTAGAGGTTTCAACAATTACAGTGGTGGAAGTGGTTGTTGGGCCAGTGGTGAATTCTTTAGGTGGCTTTGTGGATGTAGATGGAATAGTCTCCGTTGTGGTTTCTTCAACTTTTGTAGTTCCACCTGTGGTAGGTGTAATTACCTCTGCAGTTGTTGTGGTTGAAGTCGTGGATTGGAAGTAATGCCAACTGGCCCTGTTGTTTCTTCACCTGTTGATGTGGGCTGTGGTGTTGAGGTAGAGGTTTCAACAATTACAGTGGTGGAAGTGGTTGTTGGGCCAGTGGTGAATTCTTTAGGTGGCGTTGTGGATGTAGATGGAATAGACTCCGTTGTGGTTTCTTCAACTTTGTAGTTCCACCTGTGGTAGGTGTAATTACCTCTGCAGTTGTTGTGGTTGAAGTCGTGGGATTGGAAGTAATGCCAACTGGCCCTGTTGTTTCTTCACCTGTTGTTGTGGGCTGGGATGTTGAGGTCGAGGTTTCAACAATTACAGTGGTGGAAGTGGTTGTTGGGCCAGTGGTGAATTCTTTAGGTGGCTTTGTGGATGTAGATGGAATAGTCTCCGTTGTGGTTTCTTCAACTTTGTAGTTCCACCTGTGGTAGGTGTAATTACCTCTGCAGTTGTTGTGGTTGAAGTCGTGGGATTGGAAGTAATGCCAACTGGCCCTGTTGTTTCTTCACCTGTTGATGTGGGCTGTGGTGTTGAGGTAGAGGTTTCAACAATTACAGTGGTGGAAGTGGTTGTTGGGCCAGTGGTGAATTCTTTAGGTGGCTTTGTGGATGTAGATGGAATAGTCTCCGTTGTGGTTTCTTCAACTTTTGTAGTTCCACCTGTGGTAGGTGTAATTACCTCTGCAGTTGTTGTCGTTGAAGTCGTGGGATTGGAAGTAATGCCAACTGGCCCTGTTGTTTCTTCACCTGTTGATGTGGGCTGTGGTGTTGAGGTAGACGTTTCAACAATTACAGTGGTGGAAGTGGTTGTTGGGCCAGTGGTGAATTCTTTAGGTGGCGTTGTGGATGTAGACGTAATTGACTCCGTTGTGGTTTCTTCAACCTTTGTAGTTCCACCTGTGGTAGGTGTAATTACCTCTGCAGTTGTTGTGGTTGAAGTCGTGGGATTGGAAGTAATGCCAACTGGCCCTGTTGTTTCTTCACCTGTTGATGTGGGCTGGGATGTTGAGGTAGAGGTTTCAACAATTACAGTGGTGGAAGTGGTTGTTGGGCCAGTGGTGAATTCTTTAGGTGGCTTTGTGGATGTAGATGGAATAGTCTCCGTTGTGGTTTCTTCAACTTTTGTAGTTCCACCTGTGGTAGGTGTAATTACCTCTGCAGTTGTTGTGGTTGAAGTTGTGGGATTGGAAGTAATGCCAACTGGCCCTGTTGTTTCTTCACCTGTTGATGTGGGCTGTGGTGTTGAGGTAGAGGTTTCAACAAGTACAGTGGTGGAAGTGGTTGTTGGGCCAGTGGTGAATTCTTTAGGTGGCTTTGTGGATGTAGATGGAATAGTCTCCGTTGTGGTTTCTTCAACCTTTGTAGTTCCACCTGTGGTAGGTGTAATTACCTCTGCAGTTGTTGTGGTTGAAGTCGTGGGATTGGAAGTAATGCCAACTGGCCCTGTTGTTTCTTCACCTGTTGATGTGGGCTGTGGTGTTGAGGTAGAGGTTTCAACAAGTACAGTGGTGGAAGTGGTTGTTGGGCCAGTGGTGAATTCTTTAGGTGGCGTTGTGGATGTAGATAGAATAGACTCCGTTGTGGTTTCTTCAACTGTTGTAGTTCCACCTGTGGTAGGTGTAATTACCTCTTCAGTTGTGGTGGGTGCCTTTGTTGTTGTTGTTGAAGTCATTGGACTGGAAGTAATGCCAACTGGCCCTGTTGTTTCTTCACCTGTTGATGTGGACTGTGATGTTGAGGTAGACGTTTCAACAATTACAGTGGTGGAAGTGGTTGTTGGGCCAGACGTGACAACTTTAGGTGGCGTTGTGGATGTAGATGGAATAGACTCCGTTGTGGTTTCTTCAACTTTTGTAGTTCCACCTGTGGTAGGTGTAATTACCTCTGCAGTTGTTGTGGTTGATGTCGTGGGATTGGAAGTAATGCCAACTGGCCCTGTTGTTTCTTCACCTGTTGTTGTGGGCTGGGATGTTGAGGTAGAGGTTTCAACAATTACAGTGGTGGAAGTGGTTGTTGGGCCAGTGGTGAATTCTTTAGGTGGCTTTGTGGATGTAGATGGAATAGTCACCGTTGTGGTTTCTTCAACTTTTGTAGTTCCACCTGTGGTAGGTGTAATTACCTCTGCAGTTGTTGTGGTTGAAGTTGTGGGATTGGAAGTAATGCCAACTGGCCCTGTTGTTTCTTCACCTGTTGATGTGGGCTGTGGTGTTGAGGTAGAGGTTTCAACAATTACAGTGGTGGAAGTGGTTGTTGGGCCAGTGGTGAATTCTTTAGGTGGCTTTGTGGATGTAGATGGAATAGTCACCGTTGTGGTTTCTTCAACTTTTGTAGTTCCACCTGTGGTAGGTGTAATTACCTCTGCAGTTGTTGTGGTTGAAGTCGTGGGATTGGAAGTAATGCCAACTGGCCCTGTTGTTTCTTCACCTGTTGATGTGGGCTGTGGTGTTGAGGTATAGGTTTCAACACTTACGGTGGTGGAAGTGGTTGTTGGGCCAGTGGTGAATTCTTTAGGTGGCGTTGTGGATGTAGATAGAATAGACTCCGTTGTGGTTTCTTCAACTGTTGTAGTTCCACCTGTGGTAGGTGTAATTACCTCTTCAGTTGTGGTGGGTGCCTTTGTTGTTGTTGTTGAAGTCATTGGACTGGAAGTAATGCCAACTGGCCCTGTTGTTTCTTCACCTGTTGATGTGGACTGTGATGTTGAGGTAGACGTTTCAACAATTACAGTGGTGGAAGTGGTTGTTGGGCCAGAGGTGACAACTTTAGGTGGCGTTGTGGATGTAGATGGAATAGACTCCGTTGTGGTTTCTTCAACTTTTGTAGTTCCACCTGTGGTAGGTGTATTTACCTCTGCAGTTGTTGTGGTTGATGTCGTGGGATTGGAAGTAATGCCAACTGGCCCTGTTGTTTCTTCACCTGTTGTTGTGAGCTGGGATGTTGAGGTCGAGGTTTCAACAATTACAGTGGTGGAAGTGGTTGTTGGGCCAGTGGTGAATTCTTTAGGTGGCTTTGTGGATGTAGATGGAATAGTCTCCGTTGTGGTTTCTTCAACCTTTGTAGTTCCACCTGTGGTAGGTGTAATTACCTCTGCAGTTGTTGTGGTTGATGTCGTGGGATTGGAAGTAATGCCAACTGGCCCTGTTGTTTCTTCACCTGTTGATGTGGGCTGGGATGTTGAGGTCGAGGTTTCAACAATTACAGTGGTGGAAGTGGTTGTTGGGCCAGAGGTGACACCTTCAGGTGGCGTTGTGGATGTAGATGGAATAGACTCCGTTGTTGTTTCTTCAACTGTTGTAGTTCCACCTGTGGTAGGTGTAATTACCTCTGCAGTTGTGGTGGGTGCCTGTGTTGTTGTTGTTGAAGTCATTGGACTGGAAGTAATGCCAACTGGCCCTGTTGTTTCTTCACCTGTTGATATGGGCTGTGGTGTTGAGGTAGAGGTTTCAACAATTACAGTGGTGGAAGTGGTTGTTGGGCCAGTGGTGAATTCTTTAGGTGGCTTTGTGGATGTAGATGGAATAGTCTCCGTTGTGGTTTCTTCAACTTTTGTAGTTCCACCTGTGGTGGGTGTAATTACCTCTGCAGTTGTTGTGGTTGAAGTCGTGGGATTGGAAGTAATGCCAACTGGCCCTGTTGTTTCTTCACTTGTTGATGTGGACTGTGATGTTGAGGTAGACGTTTCAACAATTACAGTGGTGGAAGTGGTTGTTGGGCCAGAGGTGACAACTTTAGGTGGCGTTGTGGATGTAGATGGAATAGTCTCCGTTGTGGTTTCTTCAACTTTTGTAGTTCCACCTGTGGTAGGTGTATTTACCTCTGCAGTTGTTGTGGTTGATGTCGTGGGATTGGAAGTAATGCCAACTGGCCCTGTTGTTTCTTCACCTGTTGTTGTGGGCTGGGATGTTGAGGTCGAGGTTTCAACAATTACAGTGGTGGAAGTGGTTGTTGGGCCAGTGGTGAATTCTTTAGGTGGCTTTGTGGATGTAGATGGAATAGTCTCTGTTGTGGTTTCTTCAACCTTTGTAGTTCCACCTGTGGTAGGTGTAATTACCTCTGCAGTTGTTGTGGTTGAAGTCGTGGGATTGGAAGTAATGCCAACTGGCCCTGTTGTTTCTTCACCTGTTGATGTGGGCTGTGGTGTTGAGGTAGAGGTTTCAACAAGTACAGTGGTGGAAGTGGTTGTTGGGCCAGTGGTGAATTCTTTAGGTGGCTTTGTGGATGTAGATGGAATAGTCTCCGTTGTGGTTTCTTCAACTTTTGTAGTTCCACCTGTGGTAGGTGTAATTACCTCTGCAGTTGTTGTGGTTGAAGTCGTGGGATTGGAAGTAATGCCAACTGGCCCTGTTGTTTCTTCACCTGTTGATGTGGGCTGTGGTGTTGAGGTAGAGGTTTCACCAATTACAGTGGTGGAAGTGGTTGTTGGGCCAGTGGTGAATTCTTTAGGTGGCGTTGTGGATGTAGATAGAATAGACTCCGTTGTGGTTTCTTCAACTGTTGTAGTTCCACCTGTGGTAGGTGTAATTACCTCTTCAGTTGTGGTGGGTGCCTTTGTTGTTGTTGTTGAAGTCATTGGACTGGAAGTAATGCCAACTGGCCCTGTTGTTTCTTCACCTGTTGATGTGGACTGTGGTGTTGAGGTAGAGGTTTCAACAATTACAGTGGTGGAAGTGGTTGTTGGGCCAGTGGTGAATTCTTTAGGTGGCTTTGTGGATGTAGATGGAGTTGTCTCCGTTGTGGTTTCTTCAACTTTTGTAGTTCCACCTGTGGTAGGTGTAATTACCTCTGCAGTTGTTGTCGTTGAAGTCGTGGGATTGGAAGTAATGCCAACTGGCCCTGTTGTTTCTTCACCTGTTGATGTGGACTGTGGTGTTGAGGTAGAGGTTTCAACAAGTACAGTGGTGGAAGTGGTTGTTGGGCCAGTGGTGAATTCTTTAGGTGGCGTTGTGGATGTAGATAGAATAGACTCCGTTGTGGTTTCTTCAACTGTTGTAGTTCCACCTGTGGTAGGTGTAATTACCTCTTCAGTTGTGGTGGGTGCCTTTGTTGTTGTTGTTGAAGTCATTGGACTGGAAGTAATGCCAACTGGCCCTGTTGTTTCTTCACCTGTTGATGTGGGCTGTGGTGTTGAGGTAGAGGTTTCACCAATTACAGTGGTGGAAGTGGTTGTTGGGCCAGTGGTGAATTCTTTAGGTGGCGTTGTGGATGTAGATAGAATAGACTCCGTTGTGGTTTCTTCAACTGTTGTAGTTCCACCTGTGGTAGGTGTAATTACCTCTTCAGTTGTGGTGGGTGCCTTTGTTGTTGTTGTTGAAGTCATTGGACTGGAAGTAATGCCAACTGGCCCTGTTGTTTCTTCACCTGTTGATGTGGGCTGTGGTGTTGAGGTAGAGGTTTCAACAATTACAGTGGTGGAAGTGGTTGTTGGGCCAGAGGTGACAACTTTAGGTGGCGTTGTGGATGTAGATGGAGTTGTCTCCGTTGTGGTTTCTTCAACTTTTGTAGTTCCACCTGTGGTAGGTGTATTTACCTCTGCAGTTGTTGTGGTTGATGTCGTGGGATTGGAAGTAATGCCAACTGGCCCTGTTGTTTCTTCACCTGTTGTTGTGGGCTGGGATGTTGAGGTCGAGGTTTCAACAATTACAGTGGTGGAAGTGGTTGTTGGGCCAGTGGTGAATTCTTTAGGTGGCTTTGTGGATGTAGATAGAATAGACTCCGTTGTGGTTTCTTCAACTGTTGTAGTTCCACCTGTGGTAGGTGTAATTACCTCTTCAGTTGTTGTCTTTGTTGTTGTTGTTGAAGTCATTGGACTGGAAGTAATGCCAACTGGCCCTGTTGTTTCTTCACCTGTTGATGTGGGCTGTGGTGTTGAGGTAGACGTTTCAACAATTACAGTGGTGGAAGTGGTTGTTGGGCCAGTGGTGAATTCTTTAGGTGGCGTTGTGGATGTAGACGTAATTGACTCCGTTGTGGTTTCTTCAACCTTTGTAGTTCCACCTGTGGTAGGTGTAATTACCTCTGCAGTTGTTGTGGTTGAAGTCGTGGGATTGGAAGTAATGCCAACTGGCCCTGTTGTTTCTTCACCTGTTGATGTGGGCTGTGGTGTTGAGGTAGACGTTTCAACAATTACTGTGGTGGAAGTCGTTGTTGAGCCAGCGGTGACAATTTTAGGCGGCTGTGTGGAACTTTCAGTGGAAGTTAATGTAGTTACCTCTGCAGTTGTTGTAGGTGCCTTTGTAGTTGTGATTGAAGTTGATGGCTGGGATGTTGAGGTAGAGGCTTCAACATTTACAGTTGTAGATGATGATACTGTGTTGTGTGTGAATATCCCAGATGTAGTTGTATTGGTAATTTGTGAGTGAGGCTCTGTTGTCAATATTCCACCTGTGAAGACTGATTCTGTTGTTGTTGAGGGCTGTGTTGTTGATGTTAAAGGCCACAATGTACCTGTAAGGTGAGGTAGTGTTTTTGTAATTGGCGCAATCGAAGTTACTGATGGTTTTGTGGTGACATGTGATGTCGTTGTTGCCATACCAGTGGTGACTACTTTAGGTGGCTTTGTAGATGTGATCGTCTCAGTTGTGGTTTCTTCCTTTGTTGACGTTTCGGCCGTGGTCGATGTAGCTACTTCTCCACTGGTTGTGGGTACCATAGTTGTTGTAGTTACAGTTGTCGGTTTGGGAATTGTGACTGTACTTGATCCTGATGATGTAGTTGAAGGATTTAATGATGAACTTGTGGTGATTTTAGGTGTCATCTCCATTGTTGTAGAAGACCAAGTTGAAGTTGGTTCTGTTTTTGAAAAAGATATACCTTTAGTTAACTTGGCTAGAATAATAACATTTTAATTTACCAAATAGCTCGTATTTACAAAACGTATCATTCATATTCAATTTGAACATATTGAACAATATGAATTAAGCTCATCACTATCACCTACAGTCGGGTCCACCTGAACCCTGAGACTCCACCAGGGGCCCGAGCTGGTACGGGTCCAAAATTCAAACTTTTCCTTCTGGTCCGGGTCGAGTCATGTTTGATTGTCATTGGGTCTTACAGCTGATTGACCTGATTGGACCTGAATGGACCCGACAACAGCTCTGCATAGCCTGTACCATATTTATTTGACTATAATATGTTGAATTTATTGACTTCTAGAAGGCCTAGACAAAATATACAAAATATACAAATTAACCAGAGGAGCATCTTGGCTGATAAATATAATTAGTTTGTCACTCTGGTCCAATCAGATCTGGTCTAGACCTGGACCAGTTAGAATATGGGTCGGGTCTAGGTCTGGTTGTCGTCGGGTCCATTCGTGTTTGGGTCTGATTGTTCTCGGGTCTGTTCGCGTCCAGGTCCCCCTTCATTTTAAATGATTGTATCCGTTCAGGTCCGGGTCTGATTCTCGGGTTTTGGACCCGAGAAGACCTCTACTACCATCTTACATACAAATTGCTATTAAGTTCCATCAAGATTTCCATTTATCAGTATGGTATTTAGCACAAATTGGGCTGCCCTTTAATCATTCAAGAGTTTCTCTGCTTACCAGGTGTTGTGAAGTGGAAGACAGTTGTGGGTTTTAGTGTGGTTGTTGCATGGACAGTTGTTGTTGTCAGAGGGGATGTTGTAGTTGGTACTGGAGTTGTGGTCACTTGACAAGGGGAAATGTTCCTGGTAATGGTTCCGTTCGAGGCACAAACAGCAACTATGCAGTTACCAATCCCATCTGTTGTGTTGTAGAGGGTTTCTCCATATGGGTGTTGTTTACCATTATACAAGCATGTACAATCTGCAGTAAAACAAAGTATTTTAAATTAGATTCAATCAATGTTGCTGTGGGCATTGCTAAATATTTTACTTTTATTTGATGATGTCATCCTTACCATTTACATCATAACTACAACTCACTCCAGTCATTGTGCAGGTGCTTTAAAAGAAGAACAATTTAAATGTTTTAAATATTCTGTTTTAAATTATATAGATATAAATGTTTTGTTCAAAATACTATTATAGAGGTATAAATAATCAGGGTTTGGTAATAAAGTACTGTAAGTTGTGAAATGCATGGGGAGCAGGGCAAGTTTTCAGATTGCCATATAGCCATAATTGGCATCACTATGGAAAAACTAGCATGACTTTCCCATCTTAGACAAACCCCTTACCACCCTCTTCCCTAAAATTAATGCAATACAGAAAACCTAATACTTTCACAGTCAGAACATTCAGAATATGCTCTGAAATAGCACAGTTACTGTGAATTGAATGATTTTAACATACCATGTTTCACAGTTTTGTGCCGGAAGATTCTGTCCATTGGTGTACTGGTTTCCTTCATAGTCATAACAGCCACATTGTTCCCTCTCCACACACTTCATTGTCTCCTCATTGAAGTAAGGTTGTGCCACGGGACAGTTAGGATAGCAGCCTGTAATAACCACAATAGCCAAGAGGTTACAAAAGGTCAAGTCTTGTTAAGGATAACAGTAGTCAGTGTAAATGTAGCCTGAGGCTGCTCAAACACAAAGCATGTATATTTATAACCATTGTTGGGGTCAGTTTCAATTACAATTGTTATTCAGAAGTCATCCACGTGAGACAAATATGAGTTAGACGGTCATATCCCTACCTTCCAATGCTGGAATTAAACTAGAACAGTCTCCGGAAGGGTTTCTGCAGGTCTTCATACACTGAGCTCCACATGCCTTGTAGTGCCACTCACATTCTCCAGTGGGGTTGTAGTAGTCACAGAACAGTGCTGTTTGTGGTGGACAAAATATGATGGGCAAAATATATTTCCTTAATTGAACTAGAATAATGATGCCTTTCCATGATCAACTGTCCTATATGATAATGTGTCAACCTAGTCCAGTATTGAATTGACAAGCGCCTTAATGTAGTTGAAATCACGTTTCAGACCAGAACCAAACATTTTTCAATTCAACCTTGATTTTACTCAGCTCAGACTTCACTGTTGATTGTGAAGAAACTTACGGCAAATTCGAGGGGTTCTCCAGGCTACGCAGGCTCCAGCTTCATTACAGGCCTTTGCATAAGCTGCCACTGCAGTACAGAAGCACTCACAGTCTCCACCACTGTCACAAGCACATGAGTCTCTCACACAAGCATCGTAGTAAGGAGAGGGGTCCACCTTAAAAGCACAGCAATGTGTTGTAAGATATACAGGAGTTGCATGGTGAAGCACATTTCTTTGTCCACAAAAGACAATCCAAATATCTTACTAGTATTCAAATCAAATCAAATCAAATTGTATTGGTCACACACACATGGTTAACAGATGTTAATGCGAGTGTAGCGAAATGCTTGTGCTTCTAGTTCCGACCATGCAGTAATATCTAACAAGTAATCTAACAATTATTAAATCCTATTTGAATATATCCATACCTGGTTCTGGCAGGCTGTGAAGACATCACTGTTAATGATGCTGCACTGTTTCTGGGCCCAAGACGCTCTGTACGGGTTGGAGGCACATGGGTGCACTACAGCGGATACACTTGGGCAGCTTGATGAAACTTTCCAGCTGTTTCCAAATTCCACTGGATCAACAACTATCGCCTGGGCTCTAGTGGTGAAGTCATTGTTTGCGTTGCCATCATAGTTTCCACACAGACCACACACTTGCCCCTGAAGAAAAGAGATCATGAATTAAAATGAATGACTTGGCAGGGTTATACAAAAGTCTCTGTAATATCAGTTTTGACTGAATACTGAATTCATTTCTTCATCAGAGTATCTTAATGTACCTGGTATTGTGGGCTAAGCTTGATAAAGAGACTGGTCTTCTTGTCCCACATGAGGATTAGACCACTTTTGACTTCAATAACCAGATAATTCCCCAGAAGGCTGATCTGTTTAGGAAACTGCTCTTCTGGAGTACTTCTGACAACTTGAGCGGTCCCATCTGCCAATATGAGCTCACTGGTCTGAAGAAGGAAAATATGCTTTCATACATAACTTGGTCTGAAATCGGATCTCAACTTGATGTTTGGTTGATGATTTGTTAATTGTTCTTTACACGAGGGATGGAATGTACAGTATTGTGTAAAGTCAAGTTGCTCATTACCCCCAGGAAGAGCTTGATGGTCTTGGAGCAGGTGGTGCCTTTAGTTCCACAAGGAACGTTCTCAGTGAGGACTCTGAAGCTGCCAGTGCCATTAGTATTGCCACAGTAGTCCTGTGCAAAAGGAAAATGTTCTTAATATGGTTAAAATTCACACTTCTCAATGCTGATACAATTCTACCGAATAAAGAGACACAAACCTGAATGAGAGTGTATTCACAGTTTCCATTAAAGTTGAACCTTTTCTCATCAAAGGTGATATAGTGACCCTCTCCGTAGATTGCACAAACTCCATCACAGAGATGTGTGGTACACTGCCATTGTCTGTCCTTGCAAGTACTGTGAACAACACACACATAATGTCACAAAAATTGCCTGACATTTTTTTCATTATTTGTACATCTGTGTTCTTTATGTTTTCTCCCCACTGAGGTGTAAGACACAAAACAGGCATACCATGTATTGCAGTCAACCTTAAGAGTCTCTCCAGCTTGGTAAGTAGCTCCATTGTGAGCACAAGGACAAAGTTCCTCCTTGATGCAGTCTCCGTTCCCATCAGACACCAGTCCGGTTGGGCACATACAACCTGATGTGCACTCTGTGCTGATCTAAAGCGTTTTAGCAAAGTGCACACATAAGTCATGGCAAATTAAAGAAATATGGACTATGTTTTTGTACACCGGGGGAGGAGGGGGGTGGGTATTTGACATAATTGAGATTCTCAAAAGTTTTCGTTCAGTCAACACAAAACTCAGTATAATAGTGACAGTATGTGACAATCCCATTTAGAGTGAATAAGGGACTCACACAGGTCATATCCAGAGTTTTGCAGCTCTTCTGACACTCTGAACCTGAAGCTCCTGGAGGTGCAGTTGAGCAGTTGAAGAAAACCATTGGCACTGTGCATACTGGGGATATATGAGAATACATGTTTCAAAAACTATTTTCAATTCTCAAACAAGCAGAATATAATGATCATATATCCAGAAATATCCACATTCATCATCATCATTAATCACATTGTCTTACATGAATTGCTTGAGTCCTCTTGGTTCATTTCAAAGTTACCTGTTTTGTGAAGGATGCATGTAAAGGGTTAAATCATATTGAGCCATATATTTTATAAATAAATTAATCAATTAAATTAATGAATTGAAAGCAAAGATAAAACTTACTGAATGGTCTTGCTCCCCCAGTGCAACTCAGTGTCCCTTGTCTGCAAGTACTGTAAAATAGTTACAGTATTCATAGTTATAGTTAGTAAGATAATGAAATTAACAGCAAATATCATTATGCCATGATTTAATACACAGTTTTGAATATATCCATGAAGTTTCATTTGTACTTGTATTTATTTTGGTCTCCTATCTTTATATGTATCAAATCAAATCAAATGTATTTATATAGACATTCTTACATCAGCTGATATACCAAAGTGCTGTACAGAAACCCAGCCTAAAACCCCAAACAGCAGGCAATGCAGGTGTAGAAGCACAGTGGCGAGGAAAAACTCCCTAGAAAGGCCAGAACCTAGGAAGAAACCTAGAGAGGAACCAGGCTCTGAGGGGTGGCCAGTCCTTATCTGGCTGTGCCGGGTGGAGATTATAACAGAACATGGCCAAGATGTTCAAATGTTCATAAATGACCAGCATGGTCAAATAATAATAATCACAGTAGTTGTCGAGGGTGCAACAGGTCAGCATCTCAGGAGTAAATGTCAGTTGGCTTTTCATAGCCAATCATTGAGAGTATCTCTACTGCTCCTGCTGTCTCCTGCTGTCTTTATATGTATGAGGGAGGTGCTTACCAGGTGGCACCGTCTCTGCTGATAGTCTCTCCTGCAGGGACCACTGAGCCCTTGTCATAGCAGGGACAGTTGGTGGGGGCAACACACTGGCCAGCCTCGTCCATGTAGGTGCCCTCTGCACAGCCACAGCCGTCCACCGGAACAAACTTCACCTGGCAAGATTGGTCTGTCATGCTCAGTGAGCGGCAGGTACGTCCACAACTGGTCATGTTGTAGGTATAAACTGTTTGTCTGGGACAGGCGGCGAATTTATCTGAGAAAAGTCATTAGATATGAGTAGTATTAGCAAGATATTGATTTCCTTATATCTTTGTATTTGTGCAGTTATTTCTTCAGATTATTTGTACTTAGTAACTACTGTTGTTGTTTCAGTAAAATCATTCTATTCTAATCAATTTGCAGCACTCATTATAATGACACATTGCGAGAGGTCTCCATGGTGCCGTGCTGTCTACTCACTGCAGATAGTGTCTCTCCAGCCAGTGAGCTGGATACCCTCGGCAGCACAAGCGTGGACATAAGAGGAGACGGCAGCACACATGCAGTCCTCACTCTTCTCACAGTTACAGCTGTCATACATGCAGTTCTGTTGGAAAAGAGTCAACGTGTGTCAAGACTATAACCTCATCACATGAGAGTTTAATGATTTTACTTTGAGATCGTATCCTTCTTAACTAACTTACGGTTTTGTAGGTGTCTGGTCTTATTTCAGAATGGCAAGGGGAGAACACTCCTTTAGGATCTGATAACATGGAACACCAGTGCTGGGCGTATTTCTCTGTGAAAAAGACAATCATAATTTCAACATAAGCATATAATATCTTATATAACTTTGTTATAATCATTCAACAAGTGATTAATCTATAGGCTTAATAAATATGTACCGTTTTCGATGCTCAAACTGCAGGGGTTTTCAAAGCTAGTCTTGACATCAGGGCAGCTGGCCATGGTCTTCCATGTGTTGGCAAAAGCTACAGCTGTGCCCTCCACCAATCCACTGATGACTCTGAACTCATCTGCCTGAACGTCATTGTAGTTTCCGCAAAGGCCTGAGGAAAATAATTGAAGCCATATGATGCTATTAGATTTTTGTGAATAGAGATACAGAAGAAAAAGCTATGAAACTGATGGATGAATCTGAAGCATACCACAGGTTGTTCCTTTGTAGGATGAGATGGCAGTTATGTAGATCTGCATAACTGGTGAAAGCTGGATCTGAAGTTGAACTCCAAGAGTTGTCTGGATAACAATGTAGAATGAGGAGGGCTTGAAGATGGTCACTTCAGCTGCAATACATGAAATAAATAGATGGACATCATTAAGGCTTCATCTAGTGAACATAAATTATATGGAGCTCATACACTGATCCACACTACAATTGAATTTGGCATTACAATGGATTGTCTCACCTGTATAGAGCGGGAGCTGAGAAAGAATCTGATTTACAAGAACACTTCCACTTGACTGGACTTGGATCACCTGTGAATTAGAGAAGATAATGGATTCTATAAAATTCTAATTGGTTCATATATGTTTATTGAATAATCCCCTCTAGACACAAACATTACCATGCATGAGCATTTTAAAAGATTGCAAACAGCCTGGCAATATTTGCCAAATCAGGGCAATTTTAAAGAAGGTTATTGTGTGTGTAGTCAAAAAGGTTTAGGGACATTTATTTGCAAGCCAGTATAATTATCTTCAAGAAGTGGTTTGGTTTGGAAATGAGTTGACAGGTCATTGTGTTATTTTCTCTGAAACATATTTGGGGAATTGCCTTACGGTGGATCTGCTGGAGAGGGCTAGGGTAACAGCCCTCATACAGGTCTGAGTGTCAGTCAACCCACACTTCACAATGTCTCCCAGCACGGTGAATTCAGTTCCATTGCATTGCTGAAAGAAAACAAGCATGATTTTGAAGGCAAAAACATGAAAAAATGTGACTCGTTTGGACCCATTTTTATGTCAACATATGGCTTGAGGAAAAGCTATTTTACCTCACCTTTTCACCTTAGTTTGCACTGAAAACGTATCAAGAGTTTCTACTTGCTTCTATTGCTTTGCTATACTGCACCACATGCACTGACCTTGGTCAGAATGTAAGAGCAGTCCCCATGGAAGGTGTAGGCTTTCCCATCATAGGTGTTGATGTGGGATCCTCCCTCCACAGAGCAGGTCCCAGGACAGTCCTTGTCTGTACAGGCCCACTGACCACCAGCACAGGTGCTAAAGGGAACATTTACAGGCTCATCTCACAACTGCATTCACACAGTATTTTAGAAATATTGATGATATGGTTTCTATAATCACAATGTAGATTTTGGCATGATTTATGAAAATGAGGCATGGAATATGTGATGTTTAAATCAGATGATGTACTTGGCCTACCATTCTTTACAGTTGCTGGTGTAAGATTCTCCAGATTTGTATACTTGTCCATTGTGGACACAGAGGCATTCACTCAATGGAATACAGCCACTGTTGCTGACATCATCAAAAACAGTACCTATTTGGTGAGAGATCAGGCAGAGTTCAGTAGATTTAAGTTATTCTAATGTGTTCTTTACACAGACAACTTCATTGACTCGAGAAAGTAACTGAGAGAAACATTCAATATTTACTAATTTCATTATCAAGGACTTTTGCACACATTGACATAAAGGCATAATGGGTAAAGGTGTGGTGTTTTCATGATGTGCTTGAGGTTAACTTGTACAACAGAGTTGAACCTATGTGGTACCTAGAGGACAGAAGCAGCCGTCTGTACAGTGGTCTTCACACAACTGGCTGGCCTCTGGGTTGGAGCAGGTGTCAACACAGGGGTTTCCACACTCCTGGTGCTCCATGTTGAAGGGGCATGTCTTATCTGAGAAAATAAACATTGTGATTAACAGTTTCCTTAAAATGTATTGTGAACATGATCATTTAGTGTTTGGTGGGCATGTTGGAGAGTATCTGCATGCTTACAGCAGAAATGTTCAGTCCTCCATTGCTGGGGCTTCCCCCCTGCATGAACACACTGACGGGAGTACTCTGAGATGGTGTTGCACAGGCAGAAGGAGTTGGTGCTGTTATCACAGTGGCACAGGTCTGCAAGGCAGGTCTTGATGAAGGCGTCCATATCCAAATAATTAGTGCAGCTACTGAAAGCTGCACTGGAGAACAGCTGCTGACAAAATTCCTACAAATAGAGACAAACCACAAAAGGTTACTATATAGAAAACATTTGTTGGATCGCATGGAATAATTGCTATTTCTAAATTCTATTAACATTGTTTTGTATTCTTCTTCTGTGGTGTGAAATGGAATACCTCATCTCCACAACTCTCCACAGAAGTTAGCGTAGGCTCCTCACAGACTTCCAGAGGGCCATCCAGTTTCCAGAGGTTTCCATAGTCAGAGCTAGAGAGTTCCCCACCTGCAACAACACAGACATTGACAATTAGCTTTTCCACCTACAGTATGTAATGTAGTTAAATTTCAATAGTTTGGTCAGACTTGTTTTTACCATTGATGATGAACTCGTTGTATGTTTGGACTTCATTGAAGTCACCACACAGTCCGCAGGTCTGGTTTCTGTACTTCTCGTTCATTTCAATCTGTAGAATGACCAGGCACAAGGTGTTGAAAAAAATGTCATCCTGTTCAGCACCATTCACGTGTTCAGTCTGGGCTATCCTCCTTGTTAATACTCTTTATTTTTATTAAAGTCTTTGTATCAAAGTATTTTTTATTAAAGTCTTCGTCTTTATATTAGGAAGTGACAGAAAATGTAATTCAAATCTACAAATATTTGCAAACACTTCATCAAATAAACATTGGAACATTAGCCTGTATGTGTATAGGGTATACATCTTCACATATCCTGTTTAATTCATCCTCGTTCTTCAGGTAATTCTGCCTTTCAATGTTAACATTTTAGGAGGGGAGTAGACAGTGCTTCAACCAACATGAGACAAGGAGCAGCAAAAAACAGGTGTCTCTCACTCACGATCAACTGCTGATCATTGCTATTGAAGGCAAAGTTGATATGCTTTTAATCTAAAGAAAAATGTAACATTATTAACTAATCAACCATTGAAGAGGAAAATTAGAAATGCAGGTATTTTACCATTAGGGAGTCATCCTTGTTCCAAACAGCAACCAGCCCCAGTTTGGCTACGACCTTCACATTGGATGTAGTCTTCACGATGCTGACTCCAGACAAGCTGAACGGCAGGGTCACCCTTCAGGAGGAACAAGATACTTGAAGGTCATCCTATGCATTATGATTATAAGTAATATTAAATTACAGAATGCAGCACATAAAATCCCCAAGAGAGGTGCTTGCAGAATGGCGAATCAGTCAAATGACAGGGAAACTCACGTCTGCGCATTGACCACAACACCACCCTTGGAAAGCTCCACCACTACACCATCCAGCTTCATGGTGATCTTGCTAATGGTGGGCTGGTTGTCCACCACCTGTCGCCTCATCTGGATGTTGAAAGCCTCATAGCTGCTCTTACACAGTGAGGTCACAACATGGTTGCATGTGGAGGGGAGCTGGAAAAAGTCCCCGTCGAAGGTCTTGAAATGGTAGTTACCCCATGTGCTGCAGACCTGGTCATTGTGTGAGGCATTCACTCCTGAGGGACAAGGAATACAAATGTCAGTTCCATCTTAGCATATTGATGGATACCCAGTCTTTTATTCGGTGTGCAATCGGTCAGAGATTTACCTGAAAGTGTGGGTATCGTTGTGATCATTGTCGGGATGATTGTTACACTTGTGGTGGGGCTCACTGAAATAAAAGCAATTCATGAGTATTTTACAATATTATATGTACATTCCGGATAGAGGTCAACCATTACAGATTTAGATTGTTGCACTGCTCTTTTAGAAGTGTATTTGATTTGCACAGCAGTATGTCCAGACGAAGGGACATTTGAAGCATGATGTGACCCATTCAATATTTACGGCGAACCTAAGGCTCCATTCAATCCGTATCGCCAAAGTTAAGCGCTATCGTGCAATGGAATTTTAATGGGAATGTTCCTGCGTTCGCAGAGTTTGCGTTCATGGTAAACACTGCATATGTCGGCTCAATCGGAAATTACCTTCACATTTCAAGTACGACAATAGGGATTGAATCGAGACCCTAGTTTACCAACAGATGCATGGTTAATGTGGCACTTCATTTCACTTGACAATTGATTCAAACAGCTGCAAGGGGATAACAATTGTAAAATCAATGTTTGAGGGTCAATCTTCTGTGCCTGAACTACGTTCTATGAATTGTGTAGGTGGGGTCAAAGCTTTTGGAATTGTCAGCCCTGGCTGACAGGTCATCCGACACATGCAACGGGCCTGA
Organism: Oncorhynchus tshawytscha; assembly: GCF_018296145.1. Classification (NCBI taxonomy): domain Eukaryota; kingdom Metazoa; phylum Chordata; class Actinopteri; order Salmoniformes; family Salmonidae; genus Oncorhynchus; species Oncorhynchus tshawytscha. The sequence goes on from NC_056432.1 coordinate 68,110,384, forward strand.
AGATTCCTTAATCAAGTGTCATCTGCTTTGTAAACTAAACACATTGAATTCCAATGACAGTTCAGTTGCTATTTTACATATTTATTCATCACATTTTTTCTGTCAGTATTATTTGAGTAATATCAAACATACTTACCACGACTATTATTTTAACGATATACATTTGAGTTTTTGTCTGTATTCTGTTCTTGTTTTCATTCCCAATCAAAATCTTTATTGAACACGCCCATTGTGGGGAGTGCTTTATGTATTTATAACACTATAAACTACGCTACAACCACTCATGATAACAATCACAAATGATAACGATTTCTACAGAGTTTCAGATTTTTCAACACATATGTGTAACATTGTCAAATTTAGACAGGAAAAATCTCATAAACAAATGCGTATAAGGAACAGAAATAGGATGAACATTTAAATGAATAATGTAATCATATGATCGTAGTAATTGAGAAAAAAGGAAAACCGTTATTACTGATTGAGTAAAAACTGTTACTGTATGCCTACTGTTGAATTCTTTAAAATGCGTGTATAATACAGGAAATCACTTTTCTGTGTGTTAGTACATTTCTGAATAGCTAATACATTATTTTTTTTACATAATGAGATTTTACATAAAATATATAGTGTATGTTATCAAATCTGAAAGTGACCTAATCATACTAAACTTGTGGTTACAGCTTTTAAAACCTATCGAGTGTCAATCATCATAATCATTTGGCGTTGTCCTGAATATTTACTATTTGTAATTAACAAATAGTCTGATTTATGAAATAATATGTATATTTGACAGATTTGTCAGACTTTTAAAAATGTAGAAAAATATATATTATCGTAATAATCAGAACAGTTTCTGATTTAGGCTAATGAATGAATATTCTACCAACCTGTTTGTGTTGATTTGATCAGTAGTACCAGGCATATCAGCCTCCATATCGGTGCATCCTTGGTTGTCCCCATGGTGATCCTGTGGGTAGTGAACAGGTCCTGCACAGGTGATATGTTAGAGGTGCTTAGGATGGATCTGGTTTTTATAACCACCTGTATTTGAGGAGGGACTTTAAAGGTTAACACAAAGGTGGGGCCAAAGGTTAAACATGGCTCAATGACGACTTTAAGACTTCAATGTTCTGTCTATGAGGTTTTTCAGAACATTAACAGTATATTAAGCATGAACATTTATATATAGATTTAAATACTTTCATTAAGTATTCTATTATTGGGATTAGTTGTGTACCCATATTTTATTATAAACTCAGGGGGTTCATAATGTCCTTTATTATAGACCTATACACCTATATTGCACAAGAGAAGTTACTTAATAGTCTTATGTGATTCCTTTTTTACAGGGAGAGGTGCCTTCCTTCCTCTGCCTATTCACCTCAGGCAGCATCTCCTCTCCAGTGGTTTGAGCTATTGGTATTTGGTGTTGTATTAGGATCCCCATTATCCCAAATGCAGCAGATACTCCTCCTGGTGTCCACAACACAACACATGTTCTTTTATTTATGTAATGTACATTTTAATGTATAATTACAGATACATTCATAATGAATAAGTAGTGAGGTTTGATAGAACAAAACGGTTTATCTCCACAGCAATCAAAAAGTCAGCCAATGTATTGCGGATTAAAAATACATTCATCCACTCTATTGGCTCAGTATCTTGAGCACACATTGTCCAAATGCAAACATTTGTCTCGCTGCTGTTGCTTAAAGGATCGATCGGGCTAATTGTATTCATAGTAGTATTCATGGACTAGTGTGACTCACCGAGCTTATCCAGGAACTGCATCCTGATTAAAAAAATATATATATTAAATTGAAATTAATGAAAAAATCATTTGAACACACTAATGTGCATTTTTGCACAACTATTGTAAGTATTATTTCACAACTATTATAACGTTAATCACTTCAGCTTTCTCATATGGCCACTAAGTCTATCAACAGTATCAACCTATTATTTTTGGGGTGTTTTTAAACTCAACAGGAATAACTAGTTTGTATATAGCACATACAGCCCAGGCTGTTGCAAAATTAACTGAGCTTTAGTAACACATTAGCATTTATTATGTTTCATAGCATATCTATTTTTTCCAAATTCATGTTTGAAAATGTTACTTTTTAAAACTTTTTTGTCAAACGTTCCCTGTTCAATTGATGGTTGTCATTTTAAGGCTTATGGTTATTGTTAAGATTCAACATCCCTTCAAACCCTCACTTTAAGCATACATTTTAAAAACGTCAATATGTTACGTGTCTCAACATAAATATGTGCCATTTTTTTAATAACATGTAAAATATCACACTAAATGACCAGAATGTACACATTTGACTTAAAACCCATTAAACAAGTTTGCTATACCTGCATGGCTTTCTATATTTCATTTTACATTGATACTAACTTATTTTACCACAGATGTACATGTAACTGCCAAAATAAAGGAATCACTTGAGTAAATGAGGGATACAAATTGAAAAGCAGGTGCTTCCACACAGATGGGGTTCCTGAGTTAATTAAACAATTAACATGGTCGTGTGTGTGTGTGTGTGTGTGTGTGTGTGTGTGTGTGTGTGTGTGTGTGTGTGTGTGTGTGTGTGTGTGTGTGTGTGTGTGTGTGTGTGTGTGTGTGTTAGTGTGTTAGTGTGTGTGTGTGTGTTAGTGTGTGTGTGTGTGTTTCAGTCACCACATCTCAACCCAACTGAACACCTATGGGATATTCTGGAGCGGAGCCTGAGACAGTGTTTTCCACCGCCATCAAAAAAACAACAAATTGTGGAATTTGTCATGGAAGAATGGTGTTGCATCCCTCCTATAGAGTTCCAGACACCTGTAGAATTTATGCTGAGGCGCATTGAAGTTTTTATGATCTAACACACAATTAAGACACTTTATGTTGGTGTTTCCTTCATTTTGGCAGTTCTGTCAAGCCAAATCCTGCTTGGTTTTAGTGGTTTTCCTGCCATGAATGTAACACATGACATTAAATATTGTACCGTCAGTTGATCAACATTTGTGGAAGAATTGCCTTTTTCTATGAGGTCAATCCTCTAACTTTTTTTTATCATCCATTGCTGTCAGAGCCGACCAGAGCCGACCAGGGCCGACCAGAGCTGACAGAGCCGACCAGAGCCGACAGAGCCGACCTTTGTGTGAAATGATCATATCTGTATATGATCATGTCTACATTCATCTGCTATAGGGAAGAATCTGTTGCAGGTTTGTAGGTTAGTACTTTTTGTATCTGACCCATCTTTACATTGGACAATGGAATATTCATAGTGGTCAATCTGGAATTCATACAGAGCTCACTACCGTACCTAGGGCGCTCTACCAAAATGCTATTGACTGATTTATGACTGATAATTGGCCCAGCCTTTAAATGTCTTTCACACCGCCTAGGCTATGTCATATGCCCTTGTGTCTACACCCCAGGTGGTTTCTTTCCTAACAAAGCCTTCGCTGACTGAATAGCCTATCCATCCATCCTTCCCCACCCATCCCCACCTAGGTCTTGCCAGAGGCTGTATGCGGCTCCACCTTACCCAAAGGCTTCAACAATGTTTGATGATTTTAGCAGCTCTGGGTTGCGTATTTCACTGCTCTATCGTCATAGCTATACTTGGTTTATGTATAGAACCATTATTACACAAGCTCTGGGTAAATAGATTGAGGTTGAGAGTAAACTCAATTCAGCGTACAGAAGTAATATTAAACAGCGCAAGTTGATGAGCACTCTGAATAACTCAAACAAACTGTGATGATTTATGGGTGACAGCTTAATGTTAAGTGTAACTACAGGTTAGATTGGGGTAAGTTGATACAGGAACCTTTATGTAAAAGTAAGTGTAATATTAAAACATGTTGAATAAAGTGGGAGAAATGACTCAGGATTAACTATCCAGGGTGGAGCACACAGTTGAGCAACATATGTTTACTGTTTATTGGCTATATAGGCTAGTAAAGAGAGGTTCCCCAACAACACCATGTTTGAGAAATGTTTACATAAAAAAAATACATTTGCTTAATTATTTGACTAATTTATTTATTATATTAATAGGTATTTTACTGTCCCTGATCTAATTATGTTATACATATGACCTACTTTCTGTGAGCTCAGAGTTCCTTTTTGATGACTTGGCAGCAAGTATACAGTGCCTGGAGCTGGGTAAAACTAATAAACAGTCCTAGTATTATGGCCTTTGGGCAATGGGGTCCCTACTAAGTTGACCCTACCTGTTCTACTGCTTACTTTTAATCTCACAGGAATGTTGTTTACCTTCTTAGGTGGGACTTTCAATGTTGATTCAGCGTCAATACAATTAGCATTGAAATGTGTATCTAATCCACTCCACCTCAAGGCATAATCTTCTAAAAATCTGTCTACCCTGCCCATAGCACCACACAGACTTTTATTTAAATAAATTGTATGTTTTTGAAAATCATTCTCTTTCATGTTAGGGGTTTCAAAAAAACTGTAGAAAGTATTTTTCCTTTTAAACAGCCTCAACTAACTAAAAGATGTCAACAAAATGTCCTTTTGGACACCAACACTTGTTGTGCTAGTTGTAGACAAGTCAGTACAACATGATCATGTTATAAAGCAGGCAGAGTGCTCTTTTCTGCAATATTAGTTTTGATTTGAATCAAGTCTATTTCACATTTTGTCTGATTGTTGTGAGGTTATATCATTGGTAAGGTAAGTCATCTGTAACAGAGGACTGGTTATAATAGCAAAATAGTTATTTAAGTCCCTCCAACTAAGGTGGGAACCTTCTCATTTCTGTTCACGCAGTTTGACAAACACTATCAAAAACATTTGAAATAAATTGTTTAAGTGCATAATACTTTATTACTTTATTAGTCCTTCAAAGATGAAAATGTGTCTTTAGTACTGTATAGAGAGGAGCACAGGGTCAGCCACAGTGCTGTCCCTGGATATATCTAGAGGTTAGCGAAGTGCGTTGCTCAAGGACAACAGTAGGAAGAGGCGCCAGGGATCTGAAACCAGCAACCTTTAGATTACTGATCCGTTTTTCTGAACTAACACCATCTCAAATTTAAATAAGTGTTTAACACTTTGAATTGTGGTTGTTTGTCTGGAATAGGATAAGCCATTGTTGAACTGGGTGTCTGCAATCAAATATTTCTCAACAGACTTTCAAAAGGAATGAAAACAAGAACGTGGTATGTATGCATAGCCTATTGCCAACTTTATTTATGTGTTTTGAATGGCTAAAAAAAACTACATTTGACAAAAAAGCTGAAACTTTTTCTCCTTCTAGGAGATTACTTTGCAGGAAAGTGAACAACTTGAGCATAAATAGAGAACTAATCTAAGCAGTAAAGGGATGGTAGTGGAGAGTCATTCATCTTCTCCTGCGTCGTGACCTTGCGACCTGGGTCACCTCTGGGGTCACGCACTCTGTCCTCTGGCAGCCACATTTATTGATGTGAATGTAGGAGTGGTTGAACTTTGACCCGTCTGGGCAGATCATCTCCACTTCCTTCTTGGTGGTGGATACTTCCCGACAACAGGTACAAGAGCGCTCCATCATGTTGGCCTCAAGAGAATACCTGAAAACATAAAGGAGAGGCGATGTTATTATGTGGATGTAGTGATGGTAGCAGTTGTAATTATATAACATTGGTTGTGTTTAAACAGGCAGCCGAATTCTGATGTCATGACCTATCAGATGAGCTCTTTTGACAATAATTGGGCAGAATTTCAGCATAGGGCTGCCTTTGTAAACACAGCCATTGTAACATAACATATTAGTGAAAATATAATTTGTAGTTTGCATTTAGACAGGCAGCCCAATTCTATTTAATTGGGAGGATTAATGTGTTAGTGTTCCTGAAATATTTTAGGAATGATCAAAATACTCACATGGCGTAGGTGCCACAGGATCCACCGCATGTTGTCACTTCCACCTCATTTGCAGACTTGCACCCATTGCTGTCCAGGTACACTTTTCCCTTTGTCACGTTGCATGGCTTATATTTTGGAACACCTGCACACAAAAGTGACATTTTCAAAAGCTAAAATACTTTTTTCAATGCCTGATAAAGGGCAAGAATGATTTAAAAATGTCTATCAAAAAGGATGGTGTTAAAAAGACACTCACAAGAATGGCAGCAACCATCTGGAGCAATGACTTCAGTTCCCTTAAAAACAAGGAAATGGAAGAAAAAACAAGAACATTTTTAAGTCACTGACGTAGCGTTTACCAAACTGTCTCCACATGTTTTTCAGTGCAGTGTTCTTGCATTGTTCACTTTATGCAACAGGTGTAAATAACCTCACATAAATACACAGTAGGTATGCAACAGGTGTAAATAACCTCACATAAATACACAGTAGGTATGCAACAGGTGTAAATAACCTCACATAAATACACAGTAGGTATGCAACAGGTGTAAATAACCTCACATAAATACACAGTAGGTATGCAACAGGTGTAAATAACCTCACATAAATACACAGTAGGTATGCAACAGGTGTAAATAACCTCACATAAATACACAGTAGGTATGCAACAGGTGTAAATAACCTCACATAAATACACAGTAGGTATGCAACAGGTGTAAATAACCTCACATAAATACACAGTAGGTATGCAACAGGTGTAAATAACCTCACATAAATACACAGTAGGTATGCAACAGGTGTAAATAACCTCACATAAATACACAGTAGGTATGCAACAGGTGTAAATAACCTCACATAAATACACAGTAGGTATGCAACAGGCCTTGGTCTGAGCGACTGGGCATATTTAAACTGAATTTCACAAGTATGAATTTGCACATTGTCCAGTTTTTAAATGGGCCAATTTCCCAGACCCAGATAATTTGCCAGATAGTTATTGTAACTCACGGGTAGGCAATCTTCTGGGTGGAAGACAGGGCACACAGTCTTAGCCTCAATTGGGATGAATTGGTCCATAATCTTTACGCACTCAAACTTGAGACACTTGTCTCCAGATGGTATCCAGATGGAACCAGGCTATAGAGGTGAGAATGTGAAATATATTAACAGGAGATTCTTCAAATAGTAAAAGATAAGATATACTATATCATCGCTAAGATAGTTATTTTGTGTGACACTTGAGTGCTAGATTAAAATTACATGTTGCTCTTTTTAAATAATCAAGGGAAATAGGACTGTATGTTTTATGAATTGTAAAAAGTAACAAAAAAATTGTGAATCTGTGTGAGAGATAAATAATGCTGCCTGATGCTATTTTACCTGAATAGTGTGTGTGGTATTATCTGGCAGCATAACCACACAGCTTGTCTGTACACACTTCCCACAACACTGCCCAGGAACGGCTTGATGATCATAGCCCTGAAAGAAAGAAGACAGACCAGAGAGGAGAAAACCTTTATGATGTGCACATGATCTCTCTTATACCAATTTGTGATCCTGGTAACTCACTAGTAAATTACACTTATCCAGTAGTAGTCCAATAGTGGACGCAGAGGAATCAGTGTTATTATAATATTTTTTACATGGATAAGGACTCACATTACACTAAGTATGTTGAATTACATAATGAGGCTAAAGTGTGTAGATGTGTCAATGGAGATCACTTACCTGCTGGCAGTGAGTGTCACATTCAGTAGGTTGACACTCAATGATATGTAGATGGGATTGGGCATCCACCCTGTCACCACACACACAATTCTTACACTTGTCCCCAGGAACATTGGCACCTGGCTGGAATGAGAAAATAGAATATTTCAATGGAAAATCTATGAATTGAGATGCTTTTTTTTGTCCTATCTAATCTCATACATGGATTGACCAAAACATTTTGTTGGCACCCTGATAGCTTAATGAAGGTATTTGTTTAGTTTCACTTATTATTTTTTAACGTATGCAAGTAAAATAACATTGTCCTCTTTTAATAAGTTACATTCAAAAGTGTTGATAATTTATAAGTGGTGGGACTGGCCAAATAACATAGCATAGAACGCATCCGCACCTGATATTCAGTGTTGTTAAACACACAGACATCCTTTGGCACTGTGGGGCAAAGAACATGGATAATCATTCAATACTGCAACTAACATGTTTGGGATTTCTATAATATGCACACACACATTACACATACATGCACACTCAAGCACATGCAAACTCATACTCACTGCATTGATATGTTGGGCAGCAGACTCCCATAGTTGCCTCTGTCTCGAATCCGACTGGACAAGTTATCTTAGAAGTAGAGCATCGTGTGACATCACACTCTGTTTGGAAAGAAACAACTATTGTTTTAAAAAATATGCAAGTGGCCACATTGGTTGGATATGTTAGGTAGTCACCACAAATATAAATGTTTTACAGAGTTGTTCCAAAGCCCCCATAAAGAGCATATTATCCAAAGAAGTCACTCACCGCATTTGTCCTTTTGACAACAGTCAACGGTTTCTACGACCTTAACTTGGCCCTCCTGATCACAGGTGAGAGGAGGCTGATGTTGGCATGCCACCGGCTGGCACTGGATTTCCAGACTGTATGGGTCACATACACAATCCTGGCAGTTGCTCACCCAAGTCTCATTAGCCTGCAATGAGGAATATTTTAAGCACATCAAGGTTTGTATGGACACTACCAGTACAAAGTTCAATCATTCAGTGTGTGGAATCATAAATTACTGAAGCGCTTTGTTCTATGAAAAGCACTATAGAAATGTAATACATTATTATTATTATTATAGTTATTATTATTGCATACATTATTATTCATGATTGTCAAAAGTGAACTACCCAGATGATGTTAATGTGTATATCAGAAATGAATAGTTGTTTATCCCTCCAAAAACCTGTGAGTGAAATTCAAACACAATTTTACCTCTTTCCATTCTCCATTTGGCAACGGACAAATATCTGATGAACCAAAGAGAAAAAAATACATTAAAAAACGAAGTCATTGAAGTCCATTCCACTACTTCGTTTTGATAATGTACTGTATGTACCGGAATCACTTGATAAAATCAATATCAATCAAAATAAACCAAAACCCACACCATTGAAGTATCTGAAAAAATGCTGTGGACAATTTTTAAAAATTTTTTTTTTTACAAAAAGTTAAACCAGCTTTCAAAAGACAACTACAGTAGCAACGAACAATTAACACTTTGTGCTTCCCAAAGTGAAGGCCAGCAGGATGTAGCTACTATCACAGCACAATACTGTAAGTCCCCACACCCTCAATATACAATGCTGTTATTTGACCATTCTTACCACAGCTGGGGATACAGTAGTTTGAGCTGGAACTCATCAAAGTGGTACCAGGAGGGCAATAGCATCCCTCCAATTGTATATCTCCCATGACGCTGAACTCATTTTGAGTCTGGATGAATTTGAAATTGTACCTGCAGAGATATTCAAAAAAAGTTTCAATAGCTGAGAGACTTTTCCTAGTCGTTATACCCATCCACTGAACAACAACAGCATTGTACATACCAGGCATTACAGGTTGGTTCCACTTGTGGACCGCAGGCATTATAAACCTTGGGTTTCTCGCATGTGAAGTCTGTAGCAGGTGAGATAAAAAGGTTAATTACCAATAAGCTACATCATAGAGAGGTTGTCTGAGCTTTATGGTCTTGAGGAGTGACCTACTTACCACATTGTCCATTTGTATAATTTCTCCACTCAATACAGACTCCTGCTTGTGCACATGCATCAGCATAGGTCTGCAAGCTGGTGCAGCCAATGGTAACATCATCCATATAACACACATCAAAGATACATGCCACAAGGAATGGCTCGTAGGGGATTATCTTATGGCAACTCTCAAAGACCCTTGAAAAGATGTCATGCTTCAGTTAGAGTAGATATTTAAATATGTTAATTCACTTTGTTTTGTCATCAGGCTTTGTCAAATGATTGCCGTGTTTTAGTATGTCAAGTTATTGTTCGCACTGAGATTATTCTGATTGAGAGGTCATCGATACTACAGAGGAGATTTATTGTGAATACTAATTGCTACTTACTTGCTTTGAATGAGATGACAAATGTGTGGATCACAGTCTGGTGAGGGTATTGGAGTCGGTTCTGGTGGTGGTGGTGTGCACTGACTGTTATTGTGATCAGCAACATGCCATTGGTGTGCCATGTCTGGACAAGATGAATCGATAGTTCCATTTTGCAAGCGGCAGTCATCTGTCCGGTTGTTGTCACATGTACCTGAATAAGATTGAAAACCATCGTTAGACAATGAGACATCATGGGGTAATCATGGCAACAGAGTGACCATAAAACACCTGTACTCACCACACTGTCCCTCAGTGTTGCCACTGAACTTGTCCCAGGGCAGGTATATGCTAAACATAAGACCAGTGAAAGACACCTTGGCATTAATTGCTGGTATGACTAAAAGGGTCTCAATTCCGTTGTCTGTGATGCGGAAGTCCTTGGTCTCATATGCCGGGATGATGCGTTTCTGGTTTACATAAATCTAATACAAAAATATTAAGAGATGGACAAAATGGTTACAATAATTTCTATACCCAATGTCTCCTATATCTAATACATAGAGGAAGTATATCCATCTTAAAGAAAGCTAATCAATATTTAAGCTAATCGAAAATCTAATCTCTATTCTAGGAAAAATGTCTTGAACATACAGTATTTGAGATATTTTAATTACCAGACTTGTGAAAACTCCATCAACGTCCTTCTTGGTCATGAATATCTTGTAAGATTGATAATAAATTGTCAGAGACTGAGGACAGGAAAGTCCATCTGGGGCATCACAATAGTAATTGTCGATTACCACACTGAAGTTGTACTTTGGCAGGATTTCTTTGACCAAGACGTAAGAACAATTTCCTTGGAAGCCATAGTATGTTCCATCAAAGGTGACATAGTGAGGGTCTCCCCAACCATAGCAGATACCTTAGTAAGAAGAGAACAATTAGCATTTAGAAGGACACGGGTATGGAATGTTTTATGCTAAATGAATAGTGTGGTGCTGAAATGTTTCCAAGGTGAGACATTCATGTGCATGTACTGCTAATAACTATAAGATAACTCTAAACCAGTCAAGAGTAAGGATTATTTTTCAGATTTTGAACTAAAATCAATCGATAAAGTACCATTTGTAAAACAAAGACTAAACTTTTTTTAAAATTTGTTGTGAACTTACATTGACACTCATAGTGGAAACAGCATCCAGATTCGTCAAACACTTTGATCGGAGGATAGTTATTTTCACATGCTATTGGCTTCGGAGTCTCACAATGTACATGCTCATAACTAACTTTCCCGTTAGCGCATGTTCCGTTGGTGCACTGGTTATGTTTCCAGCTGTCACCGTTCTACAAACACAGACAAATATTAGGCTTGCAGGAAATGTCTACAAAATCATACCATTCTTTATGTGTTTTTATGAATCACCCTTTTGTAAATAATAATTCCTATGGAATGTTTCCACAAAAGTTATTATCTATAGCAGAGCAAATACCTGTCTTGGAGGATGTAAATAGTGACAGTTAATCTCAATTGGAGATTTTGTGGTGGTGGTGGTTGGTCTTTCTGTTGTATGTGGTATTGTTGTTGTTGTTGGGAGCAGTGTAGTGGTGGGTGAAGTAGTGGTAACTGGGGTAGTTGTTACATCACATCTGAAGGAACGGATTTCTACTTTGCAAGTCTTGTTGCAGAGACCAATGTAGCACCATCCATCATGGTCAGAGACATTGTAAACAATTGAGCCTGAAAGTATTTTGAAGAGTATTACATTTTGTACAATTGAACATGTATAATTCAATATAAACTGAATATTATGAATGACTGAACTAATGGTAAAATACAAAAGGTTTCAAATGTGAAAAGGTGGAAAATAAAAACTTACCAACGGAGAAATCACGATGATTGAAATGGCAAAAACAAACGGGTTCAGTGGATGTAATTGTTGGTGATGTTGTTCCACCAGATGTTACAGGAAATGAGGTTGTAGGGAAAGTACTAGTTATGGGTGGCTGAGTTGTTGTTGTTGTTGTTGTTGTTGTCGTGGGAACAAATTCTGTGGTGATCGGGATGTGTGTTGTGGGAGGACATTGACAACATTTCACTCGTATCTCGTAATCAAAGCACTTTTGCTGAAGACCTTGCTTATTGTTTTTACAAATCAGTCCAACGGATGGATTGCAAGTCACGTCTTGGCCAAGCTGAGAGATCTGAAGTCCAGGGTATTGTTTTGCTCTACATTCAACTGCCTCTGGAGCTGAGCAAATGTGATAACCACTAGCAATGATGTTCTTAATGGATTCATTATCTCCACCTTCAGAGCCAGAGGTTGGCTGACCAAGGTTGATCCAGTCTGACCACACACAACTTTCTTCACCATTGCACTGGGTAGTTGATGCTCCTGTTGAGGTTGATGTAGGAGTAGAGGTTGGAGTTGTAGTAGAAGGCAGAGTTGTTGTTTTTGTGGTAGATGGAGCTGTCGAAGTTAAGATTGTAGTAGTGGGTGCAGGAGTCGTGGTCGACAGAACTGTTGTTGTTGTTGTTGTTGTTGTTGTCGGGATGTGTGTTGTGGGAGGACATTGACAACATTTCACTCGTATCTCGTAATCAAAGCACTTTTGCTGAAGACCTTGCTTATTGTTTTTACAAATCAGTCCAACGGATGGATTGCAAGTCACGTCTTGGCCAAGCTGAGAGATCTGAAGTCCAGGGTATTGTTTTGCTCTACATTCAACTGCCTCTGGAGCTGAGCAAATGTGATAACCACTAGCAATGATGTTCTTAATGGATTCATTATCTCCACCTTCAGAGCCAGAGGTTGGCTGACCAAGGTTGATCCAGTCTGACCACACACAACTTTCTTCACCATTGCACTGGGTAGTTGATGCTCCTGTTGAGGTTGATGTAGGAGTAGAGGTTGGAGTTGTAGTAGAAGGCAGAGTTGTTGTTTTTGTGGTAGATGGAGCTGTCGAAGTTAAGATTGTAGTAGTGGGTGCAGGAGTCGTGGTCGACAGAACTGTTGTTGTTGTTGTTGTTGTTGTTGTCGGGATGTGTGTTGTGGGAGGACATTGACAACATTTCACTCGTATCTCGTAATCAAAGCACTTTTGCTGAAGACCTTGCTTATTGTTTTTACAAATCAGTCCAACGGATGGATTGCAAGTCACGTCTTGGCCAAGCTGAGAGATCTGAAGTCCAGGGTATTGTTTTGCTCTACATTCAACTGCCTCTGGAGCTGAGCAAATGTGATAACCACTAGCAATGATGTTCTTAATGGATTCATTATCTCCACCTTCAGAGCCAGAGGTTGGCTGACCAAGGTTGATCCAGTCTGACCACACACAACTTTCTTCACCATTGCACTGGGTAGTTGATGCTCCTGTTGAGGTTGATGTAGGAGTAGAGGTTGGAGTTGTAGTAGAAGGCAGAGTTGTTGTTTTTGTGGTAGATGGAGCTGTCGAAGTTAAGATTGTAGTAGTGGGTGCAGGAGTCGTGGTCGACAGAACTGTTGTTGTTGTTGTTGTCGGGATGTGTGTTGTGGGAGGACATTGACAACATTTCACTCGTATCTCGTAATCAAAGCACTTTTGCTGAAGACCTTGCTTATTGTTTTTACAAATCAGTCCAACGGATGGATTGCAAGTCACGTCTTGGCCAAGCTGAGAGATCTGAAGTCCAGGGTATTGTTTTGCTCTACATTCAACTGCCTCTGGAGCTGAGCAAATGTGATAACCACTAGCAATGATGTTCTTAATGGATTCATTATCTCCACCTTCAGAGCCAGAGGTTGGCTGACCAAGGTTGATCCAGTCTGACCACACACAACTTTCTTCACCATTGCACTGGGTAGTTGATGCTCCTGTTGAGGTTGATGTAGGAGTAGAGGTTGGAGTTGTAGTAGAAGGCAGAGTTGTTGTTTTTGTGGTAGATGGAGCTGTCGAAGTTAAGATTGTAGTAGTGGGTGCAGGAGTCGTGGTCGACAGAACTGTTGTTGTTGTTGTTGTTGTTGTTGTCGGGATGTGTGTTGTGGGAGGACATTGACAACATTTCACTCGTATCTCGTAATCAAAGCACTTTTGCTGAAGACCTTGCTTATTGTTTTTACAAATCAGTCCAACGGATGGATTGCAAGTCACGTCTTGGCCAAGCTGAGAGATCTGAAGTCCAGGGTATTGTTTTGCTCTACATTCAACTGCCTCTGGAGCTGAGCAAATGTGATAACCACTAGCAATGATGTTCTTAATGGATTCATTATCTCCACCTTCAGAGCCAGAGGTTGGCTGACCAAGGTTGATCCAGTCTGACCACACACAACTTTCTTCACCATTGCACTGGGTAGTTGATGCTCCTGTTGAGGTTGATGTAGGAGTAGAGGTTGGAGTTGTAGTAGAAGGCAGAGTTGTTGTTTTTGTGGTAGATGGAGCTGTCGAAGTTAAGATTGTAGTAGTGGGTGCAGGAGTCGTGGTCGACAGAACTGTTGTTGTTGTTGTTGTTGTTGTTGTCGGGATGTGTGTTGTGGGAGGACATTGACAACATTTCACTCGTATCTCGTAATCAAAGCACTTTTGCTGAAGACCTTGCTTATTGTTTTTACAAATCAGTCCAATGGATGGATTGCAAGTCACGTCTTGGCCAAGCTGAGAGATCTGAAGTCCAGGGTATTGTTTTGCTCTACATTCAACTGCCTCTGGAGCTGAGCAAATGTGATAACCACTAGCAATGATGTTCTTAATGGATTCATTATCTCCACCTTCAGAGCCAGAGGTTGGCTGACCAAGGTTGATCCAGTCTGACCACACACAACTTTCTTCACCATTGCACTGGGTAGTTGATGCTCCTGTTGAGGTTGATGTAGGAGTAGAGGTTGGAGTTGTAGTAGAAGGCAGAGTTGTTGTTTTTGTGGTAGATGGAGCTGTCGAAGTTAAGATTGTAGTAGTGGGTGCAGGAGTCGTGGTCGACAGAACTGTTGTTGTTGTTGTTGTTGTTGTTGTCGGGATGTGTGTTGTGGGAGGACATTGACAACATTTCACTCGTATCTCGTAATCAAAGCACTTTTGCTGAAGACCTTGCTTATTGTTTTTACAAATCAGTCCAACGGATGGATTGCAAGTCACGTCTTGGCCAAGCTGAGAGATCTGAAGTCCAGGGTATTGTTTTGCTCTACATTCAACTGCCTCTGGAGCTGAGCAAATGTGATAACCACTAGCAATGATGTTCTTAATGGATTCATTATCTCCACCTTCAGAGCCAGAGGTTGGCTGACCAAGGTTGATCCAGTCTGACCACACACAACTTTCTTCACCATTGCACTGGGTAGTTGATGCTCCTGTTGAGGTTGATGTAGGAGTAGAGGTTGGAGTTGTAGTAGAAGGCAGAGTTGTTGTTTTTGTGGTAGATGGAGCTGTCGAAGTTAAGATTGTAGTAGTGGGTGCAGGAGTCGTGGTCGACAGAACTGTTGTTGTTGTTGTTGTTGTTGTTGTCGGGATGTGTGTTGTGGGAGGACATTGACAACATTTCACTCGTATCTCGTAATCAAAGCACTTTTGCTGAAGACCTTGCTTATTGTTTTTACAAATCAGTCCAACGGATGGATTGCAAGTCACGTCTTGGCCAAGCTGAGAGATCTGAAGTCCAGGGTATTGTTTTGCTCTACATTCAACTGCCTCTGGAGCTGAGCAAATGTGATAACCACTAGCAATGATGTTCTTAATGGATTCATTATCTCCACCTTCAGAGCCAGAGGTTGGCTGACCAAGGTTGATCCAGTCTGACCACACACAACTTTCTTCACCATTGCACTGGGTAGTTGATGCTCCTGTTGAGGTTGATGTAGGAGTAGAGGTTGGAGTTGTAGTAGAAGGCAGAGTTGTTGTTTTTGTGGTAGATGGAGCTGTCGAAGTTAAGATTGTAGTAGTGGGTGCAGGAGTCGTGGTCGACAGAACTGTTGTTGTTGTTGTTGTTGTTGTTGTCGGGATGTGTGTTGTGGGAGGACATTGACAACATTTCACTCGTATCTCGTAATCAAAGCACTTTTGCTGAAGACCTTGCTTATTGTTTTTACAAATCAGTCCAATGGATGGATTGCAAGTCACGTCTTGGCCAAGCTGAGAGATCTGAAGTCCAGGGTATTGTTTTGCTCTACATTCAACTGCCTCTGGAGCTGAGCAAATGTGATAACCACTAGCAATGATGTTCTTAATGGATTCATTATCTCCACCTTCAGAGCCAGAGGTTGGCTGACCAAGGTTGATCCAGTCTGACCACACACAACTTTCTTCACCATTGCACTGGGTAGTTGATGCTCCTGTTGAGGTTGATGTAGGAGTAGAGGTTGGAGTTGTAGTAGAAGGCAGAGTTGTTGTTTTTGTGGTAGATGGAGCTGTCGAAGTTAAGATTGTAGTAGTGGGTGCAGGAGTCGTGGTCGACAGAACTGTTGTTGTTGTTGTTGTTGTTGTTGTCGGGATGTGTGTTGTGGGAGGACATTGACAACATTTCACTCGTATCTCGTAATCAAAGCACTTTTGCTGAAGACCTTGCTTATTGTTTTTACAAATCAGTCCAACGGATGGATTGCAAGTCACGTCTTGGCCAAGCTGAGAGATCTGAAGTCCAGGGTATTGTTTTGCTCTACATTCAACTGCCTCTGGAGCTGAGCAAATGTGATAACCACTAGCAATGATGTTCTTAATGGATTCATTATCTCCACCTTCAGAGCCAGAGGTTGGCTGACCAAGGTTGATCCAGTCTGACCACACACAACTTTCTTCACCATTGCACTGGGTAGTTGATGCTCCTGTTGAGGTTGATGTAGGAGTAGAGGTTGGAGTTGTAGTAGAAGGCAGAGTTGTTGTTTTTGTGGTAGATGGAGCTGTCGAAGTTAAGATTGTAGTAGTGGGTGCAGGAGTCGTGGTCGACAGAACTGTTGTTGTTGTTGTTGTTGTTGTCGGGATGTGTGTTGTGGGAGGACATTGACAACATTTCACTCGTATCTCGTAATCAAAGCACTTTTGCTGAAGACCTTGCTCATTGTTTTTACAAATCAGTCCAACGGATGGATTGCAAGTCACGTCTTGGCCAAGCTGAGAGATCTGAAGTCCAGGGTATTGTTTTGCTCTACATTCAACTGCCTCTGGAGCTGAGCAAATGTGATAACCACTAGCAATGATGTTCTTAATGGATTCATTATCTCCACCTTCAGAGCCAGAGGTTGGCTGACCAAGGTTGATCCAGTCTGACCACACACAACTTTCTTCACCATTGCACTGGGTAGTTGATGCTCCTGTTGAGGTTGATGTAGGAGTAGAGGTTGGAGTTGTAGTAGAAGGCAGAGTTGTTGTTTTTGTGGTAGATGGAGCTGTCGAAGTTAAGATTGTAGTAGTGGGTGCAGGAGTCGTGGTCGACAGAACTGTTGTTGTTGTTGTTGTTGTTGTTGTCGGGATGTGTGTTGTGGGAGGACATTGACAACATTTCACTCGTATCTCGTAATCAAAGCACTTTTGCTGAAGACCTTGCTTATTGTTTTTACAAATCAGTCCAACGGATGGATTGCAAGTCACGTCTTGGCCAAGCTGAGAGATCTGAAGTCCAGGGTATTGTTTTGCTCTACATTCAACTGCCTCTGGAGCTGAGCAAATGTGATAACCACTAGCAATGATGTTCTTAATGGATTCATTATCTCCACCTTCAGAGCCAGAGGTTGGCTGACCAAGGTTGATCCAGTCTGACCACACACAACTTTCTTCACCATTGCACTGGGTAGTTGATGCTCCTGTTGAGGTTGATGTAGGAGTAGAGGTTGGAGTTGTAGTAGAAGGCAGAGTTGTTGTTTTTGTGGTAGATGGAGCTGTCGAAGTTAAGATTGTAGTAGTGGGTGCAGGAGTCGTGGTCGACAGAACTGTTGTTGTTGTTGTTGTTGTTGTCGGGATGTGTGTTGTGGGAGGACATTGACAACATTTCACTCGTATCTCGTAATCAAAGCACTTTTGCTGAAGACCTTGCTCATTGTTTTTACAAATCAGTCCAACGGATGGATTGCAAGTCACGTCTTGGCCAAGCTGAGAGATCTGAAGTCCAGGGTATTGTTTTGCTCTACATTCAACTGCCTCTGGAGCTGAGCAAATGTGATAACCACTAGCAATGATGTTCTTAATGGATTCATTATCTCCACCTTCAGAGCCAGAGGTTGGCTGACCAAGGTTGATCCAGTCTGACCACACACAACTTTCTTCACCATTGCACTGGGTAGTTGATGCTCCTGTTGAGGTTGATGTAGGAGTAGAGGTTGGAGTTGTAGTAGAAGGCAGAGTTGTTGTTTTTGTGGTAGATGGAGCTGTCGAAGTTAAGATTGTAGTAGTGGGTGCAGGAGTCGTGGTCGACAGAACTGTTGTTGTTGTTGTTGTTGTTGTTGTCGGGATGTGTGTTGTGGGAGGACATTGACAACATTTCACTCGTATCTCGTAATCAAAGCACTTTTGCTGAAGACCTTGCTTATTGTTTTTACAAATCAGTCCAACGGATGGATTGCAAGTCACGTCTTGGCCAAGCTGAGAGATCTGAAGTCCAGGGTATTGTTTTGCTCTACATTCAACTGCCTCTGGAGCTGAGCAAATGTGATAACCACTAGCAATGATGTTCTTAATGGATTCATTATCTCCACCTTCAGAGCCAGAGGTTGGCTGACCAAGGTTGATCCAGTCTGACCACACACAACTTTCTTCACCATTGCACTGGGTAGTTGATGCTCCTGTTGAGGTTGATGTAGGAGTAGAGGTTGGAGTTGTAGTAGAAGGCAGAGTTGTTGTTTTTGTGGTAGATGGAGCTGTCGAAGTTAAGATTGTAGTAGTGGGTGCAGGAGTCGTGGTCGACAGAACTGTTGTTGTTGTTGTTGTTGTTGTCGGGATGTGTGTTGTGGGAGGACATTGACAACATTTCACTCGTATCTCGTAATCAAAGCACTTTTGCTGAAGACCTTGCTCATTGTTTTTACAAATCAGTCCAACGGATGGATTGCAAGTCACGTCTTGGCCAAGCTGAGAGATCTGAAGTCCAGGGTATTGTTTTGCTCTACATTCAACTGCCTCTGGAGCTGAGCAAATGTGATAACCACTAGCAATGATGTTCTTAATGGATTCATTATCTCCACCTTCAGAGCCAGAGGTTGGCTGACCAAGGTTGATCCAGTCTGACCACACACAACTTTCTTCACCATTGCACTGGGTAGTTGATGCTCCTGTTGAGGTTGATGTAGGAGTAGAGGTTGGAGTTGTAGTAGAAGGCAGAGTTGTTGTTTTTGTGGTAGATGGAGCTGTCGAAGTTAAGATTGTAGTAGTGGGTGCAGGAGTCGTGGTCGACAGAACTGTTGTTGTTGTTGTTGTTGTTGTTGTCGGGATGTGTGTTGTGGGAGGACATTGACAACATTTCACTCGTATCTCGTAATCAAAGCACTTTTGCTGAAGACCTTGCTTATTGTTTTTACAAATCAGTCCAACGGATGGATTGCAAGTCACGTCTTGGCCAAGCTGAGAGATCTGAAGTCCAGGGTATTGTTTTGCTCTACATTCAACTGCCTCTGGAGCTGAGCAAATGTGATAACCACTAGCAATGATGTTCTTAATGGATTCATTATCTCCACCTTCAGAGCCAGAGGTTGGCTGACCAAGGTTGATCCAGTCTGACCACACACAACTTTCTTCACCATTGCACTGGGTAGTTGATGCTCCTGTTGAGGTTGATGTAGGAGTAGAGGTTGGAGTTGTAGTAGAAGGCAGAGTTGTTGTTTTTGTGGTAGATGGAGCTGTCGAAGTTAAGATTGTAGTAGTGGGTGCAGGAGTCGTGGTCGACAGAACTGTTGTTGTTGTTGTTGTTGTTGTCGGGATGTGTGTTGTGGGAGGACATTGACAACATTTCACTCGTATCTCGTAATCAAAGCACTTTTGCTGAAGACCTTGCTTATTGTTTTTACAAATCAGTCCAACGGATGGATTGCAAGTCACGTCTTGGCCAAGCTGAGAGATCTGAAGTCCAGGGTATTGTTTTGCTCTACATTCAACTGCCTCTGGAGCTGAGCAAATGTGATAACCACTAGCAATGATGTTCTTAATGGATTCATTATCTCCACCTTCAGAGCCAGAGGTTGGCTGACCAAGGTTGATCCAGTCTGACCACACACAACTTTCTTCACCATTGCACTGGGTAGTTGATGCTCCTGTTGAGGTTGATGTAGGAGTAGAGGTTGGAGTTGTAGTAGAAGGCAGAGTTGTTGTTTTTGTGGTAGATGGAGCTGTCGAAGTTAAGATTGTAGTAGTGGGTGCAGGAGTCGTGGTCGACAGAACTGTTGTTGTTGTTGTTGTTGTTGTTGTCGGGATGTGTGTTGTGGGAGGACATTGACAACATTTCACTCGTATCTCGTAATCAAAGCACTTTTGCTGAAGACCTTGCTTATTGTTTTTACAAATCAGTCCAACGGATGGATTGCAAGTCACGTCTTGGCCAAGCTGAGAGATCTGAAGTCCAGGGTATTGTTTTGCTCTACATTCAACTGCCTCTGGAGCTGAGCAAATGTGATAACCACTAGCAATGATGTTCTTAATGGATTCATTATCTCCACCTTCAGAGCCAGAGGTTGGCTGACCAAGGTTGATCCAGTCTGACCACACACAACTTTCTTCACCATTGCACTGGGTAGTTGATGCTCCTGTTGAGGTTGATGTAGGAGTAGAGGTTGGAGTTGTAGTAGAAGGCAGAGTTGTTGTTTTTGTGGTAGATGGAGCTGTCGAAGTTAAGATTGTAGTAGTGGGTGCAGGAGTCGTGGTCGACAGAACTGTTGTTGTTGTTGTTGTTGTTGTTGTCGGGATGTGTGTTGTGGGAGGACATTGACAACATTTCACTCGTATCTCGTAATCAAAGCACTTTTGCTGAAGACCTTGCTTATTGTTTTTACAAATCAGTCCAACGGATGGATTGCAAGTCACGTCTTGGCCAAGCTGAGAGATCTGAAGTCCAGGGTATTGTTTTGCTCTACATTCAACTGCCTCTGGAGCTGAGCAAATGTGATAACCACTAGCAATGATGTTCTTAATGGATTCATTATCTCCACCTTCAGAGCCAGAGGTTGGCTGACCAAGGTTGATCCAGTCTGACCACACACAACTTTCTTCACCATTGCACTGGGTAGTTGATGCTCCTGTTGAGGTTGATGTAGGAGTAGAGGTTGGAGTTGTAGTAGAAGGCAGAGTTGTTGTTTTTGTGGTAGATGGAGCTGTCGAAGTTAAGATTGTAGTAGTGGGTGCAGGAGTCGTGGTCGACAGAACTGTTGTTGTTGTTGTTGTCGGGATGTGTGTTGTGGGAGGACATTGACAACATTTCACTCGTATCTCGTAATCAAAGCACTTTTGCTGAAGACCTTGCTTATTGTTTTTACAAATCAGTCCAACGGATGGATTGCAAGTCACGTCTTGGCCAAGCTGAGAGATCTGAAGTCCAGGGTATTGTTTTGCTCTACATTCAACTGCCTCTGGAGCTGAGCAAATGTGATAACCACTAGCAATGATGTTCTTAATGGATTCATTATCTCCACCTTCAGAGCCAGAGGTTGGCTGACCAAGGTTGATCCAGTCTGACCACACACAACTTTCTTCACCATTGCACTGGGTAGTTGATGCTCCTGTTGAGGTTGATGTAGGAGTAGAGGTTGGAGTTGTAGTAGAAGGCAGAGTTGTTGTTTTTGTGGTAGATGGAGCTGTCGAAGTTAAGATTGTAGTAGTGGGTGCAGGAGTCGTGGTCGACAGAACTGTTGTTGTTGTTGTTGTTGTTGTCGGGATGTGTGTTGTGGGAGGACATTGACAACATTTCACTCGTATCTCGTAATCAAAGCACTTTTGCTGAAGACCTTGCTTATTGTTTTTACAAATCAGTCCAACGGATGGATTGCAAGTCACGTCTTGGCCAAGCTGAGAGATCTGAAGTCCAGGGTATTGTTTTGCTCTACATTCAACTGCCTCTGGAGCTGAGCAAATGTGATAACCACTAGCAATGATGTTCTTAATGGATTCATTATCTCCACCTTCAGAGCCAGAGGTTGGCTGACCAAGGTTGATCCAGTCTGACCACACACAACTTTCTTCACCATTGCACTGGGTAGTTGATGCTCCTGTTGAGGTTGATGTAGGAGTAGAGGTTGGAGTTGTAGTAGAAGGCAGAGTTGTTGTTTTTGTGGTAGATGGAGCTGTCGAAGTTAAGATTGTAGTAGTGGGTGCAGGAGTCGTGGTCGACAGAACTGTTGTTGTTGTTGTTGTTGTTGTTGTCGGGATGTGTGTTGTGGGAGGACATTGACAACATTTCACTCGTATCTCGTAATCAAAGCACTTTTGCTGAAGACCTTGCTTATTGTTTTTACAAATCAGTCCAACGGATGGATTGCAAGTCACGTCTTGGCCAAGCTGAGAGATCTGAAGTCCAGGGTATTGTTTTGCTCTACATTCAACTGCCTCTGGAGCTGAGCAAATGTGATAACCACTAGCAATGATGTTCTTAATGGATTCATTATCTCCACCTTCAGAGCCAGAGGTTGGCTGACCAAGGTTGATCCAGTCTGACCACACACAACTTTCTTCACCATTGCACTGGGTAGTTGATGCTCCTGTTGAGGTTGATGTAGGAGTAGAGGTTGGAGTTGTAGTAGAAGGCAGAGTTGTTGTTTTTCTGGTAGATGGAGCTGTCGAAGTTAAGATTGTAGTAGTGGGTGCAGGAGTCGTGGTCGACAGAACTGTTGTTGTTGTTGTTGTTGTTGTTGTCGGGATGTGTGTTGTGGGAGGACATTGACAACATTTCACTCGTATCTCGTAATCGAAGCACTTTTGCTGAAGACCTTGCTTATTGTTTTTACAAATCAGTCCAACGGATGGATTGCAAGTCACGTCTTGGCCAAGCTGAGAGATCTGAAGTCCAGGGTATTGTTTTGCTCTACATTCAACTGCCTCTGGAGCTGAGCAAATGTGATAACCACTAGCAATGATGTTCTTAATGGATTCATTATCTCCACCTTCAGAGCCAGAGGTTGGCTGACCAAGGTTGATCCAGTCTGACCACACACAACTTTCTTCACCATTGCACTGGGTAGTTGATGCTCCTGTTGAGGTTGATGTAGGAGTAGAGGTTGGAGTTGTAGTAGAAGGCAGAGTTGTTGTTTTTGTGGTAGATGGAGCTGTCGAAGTTAAGATTGTAGTAGTGGGTGCAGGAGTCGTGGTCGACAGAACTGTTGTTGTTGTTGTTGTTGTTGTCGGGATGTGTGTTGTGGGAGGACATTGACAACATTTCACTCGTATCTCGTAATCGAAGCACTTTTGCTGAAGACCTTGCTCATTGTTTTTACAAATCAGTCCAACGGATGGATTGCAAGTCACGTCTTGGCCAAGCTGAGAGATCTGAAGTCCAGGGTATTGTTTTGCTCTACATTCAACTGCCTCTGGAGCTGAGCAAATGTGATAACCACTAGCAATGATGTTCTTAATGGATTCATTATCTCCACCTTCAGAGCCAGAGGTTGGCTGACCAAGGTTGATCCAGTCTGACCACACACAACTTTCTTCACCATTGCACTGGGTAGTTGATGCTCCTGTTGAGGTTGATGTAGGAGTAGAGGTTGGAGTTGTAGTAGAAGGCAGAGTTGTTGTTTTTGTGGTAGATGGAGCTGTCGAAGTTAAGATTGTAGTAGTGGGTGCAGGAGTCGTGGTCGACAGAACTGTTGTTGTTGTTGTTGTTGTTGTTGTCGGGATGTGTGTTGTGGGAGGACATTGACAACATTTCACTCGTATCTCGTAATCAAAGCACTTTTGCTGAAGACCTTGCTTATTGTTTTTACAAATCAGTCCAACGGATGGATTGCAAGTCACGTCTTGGCCAAGCTGAGAGATCTGAAGTCCAGGGTATTGTTTTGCTCTACATTCAACTGCCTCTGGAGCTGAGCAAATGTGATAACCACTAGCAATGATGTTCTTAATGGATTCATTATCTCCACCTTCAGAGCCAGAGGTTGGCTGACCAAGGTTGATCCAGTCTGACCACACACAACTTTCTTCACCATTGCACTGGGTAGTTGATGCTCCTGTTGAGGTTGATGTAGGAGTAGAGGTTGGAGTTGTAGTAGAAGGCAGAGTTGTTGTTTTTGTGGTAGATGGAGCTGTCGAAGTTAAGATTGTAGTAGTGGGTGCAGGAGTCGTGGTCGACAGAACTGTTGTTGTTGTTGTTGTTGTTGTCGGGATGTGTGTTGTGGGAGGACATTGACAACATTTCACTCGTATCTCGTAATCAAAGCACTTTTGCTGAAGACCTTGCTCATTGTTTTTACAAATCAGTCCAACGGATGGATTGCAAGTCACGTCTTGGCCAAGCTGAGAGATCTGAAGTCCAGGGTATTGTTTTGCTCTACATT
The DNA here is from genome assembly GCF_018296145.1 of Oncorhynchus tshawytscha. Classification (NCBI taxonomy): domain Eukaryota; kingdom Metazoa; phylum Chordata; class Actinopteri; order Salmoniformes; family Salmonidae; genus Oncorhynchus; species Oncorhynchus tshawytscha. The sequence continues at coordinate 68,134,796 of NC_056432.1, forward strand.
CAACTGCCTCTGGAGCTGAGCAAATGTGATAACCACTAGCAATGATGTTCTTAATGGATTCATTATCTCCACCTTCAGAGCCAGAGGTTGGCTGACCAAGGTTGATCCAGTCTGACCACACACAACTTTCTTCACCATTGCACTGGGTAGTTGATGCTCCTGTTGAGGTTGATGTAGGAGTAGAGGTTGGAGTTGTAGTAGAAGGCAGAGTTGTTGTTTTTGTGGTAGATGGAGCTGTCGAAGTTAAGATTGTAGTAGTGGGTGCAGGAGTCGTGGTCGACAGAACTGTTGTTGTTGTTGTTGTTGTTGTTGTCGGGATGTGTGTTGTGGGAGGACATTGACAACATTTCACTCGTATCTCGTAATCAAAGCACTTTTGCTGAAGACCTTGCTTATTGTTTTTACAAATCAGTCCAACGGATGGATTGCAAGTCACATCTTGGCCAAGCTGAGAGATCTGAAGTCCAGGGTATTGTTTTGCTCTACATTCAACTGCCTCTGGAGCTGAGCAAATGTGATAACCACTAGCAATGATGTTCTTAATGGATTCATTATCTCCACCTTCAGAGCCAGAGGTTGGCTGACCAAGGTTGATCCAGTCTGACCACACACAACTTTCTTCACCATTGCACTGGGTAGTTGATGCTCCTGTTGAGGTTGATGTAGGAGTAGAGGTTGGAGTTGTAGTAGAAGGCAGAGTTGTTGTTTTTCTGGTAGATGGAGCTGTCGAAGTTAAGATTGTAGTAGTGGGTGCAGGAGTCGTGGTCGACAGAACTGTTGTTGTTGTTGTTGTTGTTGTTGTCGGGATGTGTGTTGTGGGAGGACATTGACAACATTTCACTCGTATCTCGTAATCAAAGCACTTTTGCTGAAGACCTTGCTTATTGTTTTTACAAATCAGTCCAACGGATGGATTGCAAGTCACGTCTTGGCCAAGCTGAGAGATCTGAAGTCCAGGGTATTGTTTTGCTCTACATTCAACTGCCTCTGGAGCTGAGCAAATGTGATAACCACTAGCAATGATGTTCTTAATGGATTCATTATCTCCACCTTCAGAGCCAGAGGTTGGCTGACCAAGGTTGATCCAGTCTGACCACACACAACTTTCTTCACCATTGCACTGGGTAGTTGATGCTCCTGTTGAGGTTGATGTAGGAGTAGAGGTTGGAGTTGTAGTAGAAGGCAGAGTTGTTGTTTTTGTGGTAGATGGAGCTGTCGAAGTTAAGATTGTAGTAGTGGGTGCAGGAGTCGTGGTCGACAGAACTGTTGTTGTTGTTGTTGTTGTTGTTGTCGGGATGTGTGTTGTGGGAGGACATTGACAACATTTCACTCGTATCTCGTAATCAAAGCACTTTTGCTGAAGACCTTGCTTATTGTTTTTACAAATCAGTCCAACGGATGGATTGCAAGTCACGTCTTGGCCAAGCTGAGAGATCTGAAGTCCAGGGTATTGTTTTGCTCTACATTCAACTGCCTCTGGAGCTGAGCAAATGTGATAACCACTAGCAATGATGTTCTTAATGGATTCATTATCTCCACCTTCAGAGCCAGAGGTTGGCTGACCAAGGTTGATCCAGTCTGACCACACACAACTTTCTTCACCATTGCACTGGGTAGTTGATGCTCCTGTTGAGGTTGATGTAGGAGTAGAGGTTGGAGTTGTAGTAGAAGGCAGAGTTGTTGTTTTTGTGGTAGATGGAGCTGTCGAAGTTAAGATTGTAGTAGTGGGTGCAGGAGTCGTGGTCGACAGAACTGTTGTTGTTGTTGTTGTTGTTGTTGTCGGGATGTGTGTTGTGGGAGGACATTGACAACATTTCACTCGTATCTCGTAATCAAAGCACTTTTGCTGAAGACCTTGCTTATTGTTTTTACAAATCAGTCCAACGGATGGATTGCAAGTCACGTCTTGGCCAAGCTGAGAGATCTGAAGTCCAGGGTATTGTTTTGCTCTACATTCAACTGCCTCTGGAGCTGAGCAAATGTGATAACCACTAGCAATGATGTTCTTAATGGATTCATTATCTCCACCTTCAGAGCCAGAGGTTGGCTGACCAAGGTTGATCCAGTCTGACCACACACAACTTTCTTCACCATTGCACTGGGTAGTTGATGCTCCTGTTGAGGTTGATGTAGGAGTAGAGGTTGGAGTTGTAGTAGAAGGCAGAGTTGTTGTTTTTGTGGTAGATGGAGCTGTCGAAGTTAAGATTGTAGTAGTGGGTGCAGGAGTCGTGGTCGACAGAACTGTTGTTGTTGTTGTTGTTGTTGTTGTCGGGATGTGTGTTGTGGGAGGACATTGACAACATTTCACTCGTATCTCGTAATCAAAGCACTTTTGCTGAAGACCTTGCTTATTGTTTTTACAAATCAGTCCAACGGATGGATTGCAAGTCACGTCTTGGCCAAGCTGAGAGATCTGAAGTCCAGGGTATTGTTTTGCTCTACATTCAACTGCCTCTGGAGCTGAGCAAATGTGATAACCACTAGCAATGATGTTCTTAATGGATTCATTATCTCCACCTTCAGAGCCAGAGGTTGGCTGACCAAGGTTGATCCAGTCTGACCACACACAACTTTCTTCACCATTGCACTGGGTAGTTGATGCTCCTGTTGAGGTTGATGTAGGAGTAGAGGTTGGAGTTGTAGTAGAAGGCAGAGTTGTTGTTTTTGTGGTAGATGGAGCTGTCGAAGTTAAGATTGTAGTAGTGGGTGCAGGAGTCGTGGTCGACAGAACTGTTGTTGTTGTTGTTGTTGTTGTCGGGATGTGTGTTGTGGGAGGACATTGACAACATTTCACTCGTATCTCGTAATCAAAGCACTTTTGCTGAAGACCTTGCTTATTGTTTTTACAAATCAGTCCAACGGATGGATTGCAAGTCACGTCTTGGCCAAGCTGAGAGATCTGAAGTCCAGGGTATTGTTTTGCTCTACATTCAACTGCCTCTGGAGCTGAGCAAATGTGATAACCACTAGCAATGATGTTCTTAATGGATTCATTATCTCCACCTTCAGAGCCAGAGGTTGGCTGACCAAGGTTGATCCAGTCTGACCACACACAACTTTCTTCACCATTGCACTGGGTAGTTGATGCTCCTGTTGAGGTTGATGTAGGAGTAGAGGTTGGAGTTGTAGTAGAAGGCAGAGTTGTTGTTTTTGTGGTAGATGGAGCTGTCGAAGTTAAGATTGTAGTAGTGGGTGCAGGAGTCGTGGTCGACAGAACTGTTGTTGTTGTTGTTGTTGTTGTCGGGATGTGTGTTGTGGGAGGACATTGACAACATTTCACTCGTATCTCGTAATCAAAGCACTTTTGCTGAAGACCTTGCTCATTGTTTTTACAAATCAGTCCAACGGATGGATTGCAAGTCACGTCTTGGCCAAGCTGAGAGATCTGAAGTCCAGGGTATTGTTTTGCTCTACATTCAACTGCCTCTGGAGCTGAGCAAATGTGATAACCACTAGCAATGATGTTCTTAATGGATTCATTATCTCCACCTTCAGAGCCAGAGGTTGGCTGACCAAGGTTGATCCAGTCTGACCACACACAACTTTCTTCACCATTGCACTGGGTAGTTGATGCTTCTGTTGAGGTTGATGTAGGAGTAGAGGTTGGAGTTGTAGTAGAAGGCAGAGTTGTTGTTTTTGTGGTAGATGGAGCTGTCGAAGTTAAGATTGTAGTAGTGGGTGCAGGAGTCGTGGTCGACAGAACTGTTGTTGTTGTTGTTGTTGTTGTCGGGATGTGTGTTGTGGGAGGACATTGACAACATTTCACTCGTATCTCGTAATCGAAGCACTTTTGCTGAAGACCTTGCTCATTGTTTTTACAAATCAGTCCAACGGATGGATTGCAAGTCACGTCTTGGCCAAGCTGAGAGATCTGAAGTCCAGGGTATTGTTTTGCTCTACATTCAACTGCCTCTGGAGCTGAGCAAATGTGATAACCACTAGCAATGATGTTCTTAATGGATTCATTATCTCCACCTTCAGAGCCAGAGGTTGGCTGACCAAGGTTGATCCAGTCTGACCACACACAACTTTCTTCACCATTGCACTGGGTAGTTGATGCTTCTGTTGAGGTTGATGTAGGAGTAGAGGTTGGAGTTGTAGTAGAAGGCAGAGTTGTTGTTTTTGTGGTAGATGGAGCTGTCGAAGTTAAGATTGTAGTAGTGGGTGCAGGAGTCGTGGTCGACAGAACTGTTGTTGTTGTTGTTGTTGTTGTCGGGATGTGTGTTGTGGGAGGACATTGACAACATTTCACTCGTATCTCGTAATCGAAGCACTTTTGCTGAAGACCTTGCTCATTGTTTTTACAAATCAGTCCAACGGATGGATTGCAAGTCACGTCTTGGCCAAGCTGAGAGATCTGAAGTCCAGGGTATTGTTTTGCTCTACATTCAACTGCCTCTGGAGCTGAGCAAATGTGATAACCACTAGCAATGATGTTCTTAATGGATTCATTATCTCCACCTTCAGAGCCAGAGGTTGGCTGACCAAGGTTGATCCAGTCTGACCACACACAACTTTCTTCACCATTGCACTGGGTAGTTGATGCTCCTGTTGAGGTTGATGTAGGAGTAGAGGTTGGAGTTGTAGTAGAAGGCAGAGTTGTTGTTTTTGTGGTAGATGGAGCTGTCGAAGTTAAGATTGTAGTAGTGGGTGCAGGAGTCGTGGTCGACAGAACTGTTGTTGTTGTTGTTGTTGTTGTTGTCGGGATGTGTGTTGTGGGAGGACATTGACAACATTTCACTCGTATCTCGTAATCGAAGCACTTTTGCTGAAGACCTTGCTATTGTTTTTACAAATCAGTCCAACGGATGGATTGCAAGTCACGTCTTGGCCAAGCTGAGAGATCTGAAGTCCAGGGTATTGTTTTGCTCTACATTCAACTGCCTCTGGAGCTGAGCAAATGTGATAACCACTAGCAATGATGTTCTTAATGGATTCATTATCTCCACCTTCAGAGCCAGAGGTTGGCTGACCAAGGTTGATCCAGTCTGACCACACACAACTTTCTTCACCATTGCACTGGGTAGTTGATGCTCCTGTTGAGGTTGATGTAGGAGTAGAGGTTGGAGTTGTAGTAGAAGGCAGAGTTGTTGTTTTTGTGGTAGATGGAGCTGTCGAAGTTAAGATTGTAGTAGTGGGTGCAGGAGTCGTGGTCGACAGAACTGTTGTTGTTGTTGTTGTTGTTGTTGTCGGGATGTGTGTTGTGGGAGGACATTGACAACATTTCACTCGTATCTCGTAATCGAAGCACTTTTGCTGAAGACCTTGCTCATTGTTTTTACAAATCAGTCCAACGGATGGATTGCAAGTCACGTCTTGGCCAAGCTGAGAGATCTGAAGTCCAGGGTATTGTTTTGCTCTACATTCAACTGCCTCTGGAGCTGAGCAAATGTGATAACCACTAGCAATGATGTTCTTAATGGATTCATTATCTCCACCTTCAGAGCCAGAGGTTGGCTGACCAAGGTTGATCCAGTCTGACCACACACAACTTTCTTCACCATTGCACTGGGTAGTTGATGCTCCTGTTGAGGTTGATGTAGGAGTAGAGGTTGGAGTTGTAGTAGAAGGCAGAGTTGTTGTTTTTGTGGTAGATGGAGCTGTCGAAGTTAAGATTGTAGTAGTGGGTGTAGGAGTCGTGGTCGAAGGAATTGTTGTTGATGTGGTAGCTGGTTCAGGCGATGTCAAGATCGTAGTAGTGGGTGTTGTTGTGGTGGTTGGAGGTGTAGTTGTGGTCAGAGGTTGAGTTGAGGTTGGAGGAGTAGTGATTGTCATTGGTTTACTTGTTATTGTAGTTAATGTGGATGTTGACATTATTGTAGTTGTGACAGTAGGTGTAGTTGTAGATTCTTGCGTTGTAGTGTGACATTTCACAGTCTTACAACATTTTACCTTAATTTCATAGTCAAGGCATATTGGAGGAATACCTTGATCTTTGTTCTGGCATATTAATCCAACCTTTGTATTACATTCTACCTTCTGTCCTAATTCAGACATTGGGACCCCTGGATATCGCACTGCTTGGCATATGACATCCACTGGTTTTTCACAAATATGTTTTCCAGATTCTAGAATCTTTTTAATTGATTCATTGTCGCCACCCCCAGGACCAAATTGAGGATAGTCCACATTATACCAAGGTGACCACTCACAAACTGTGCAGGTAGGGGTTTTTGTATTCAACGTGGTTGTTGATATAGTGGAGGAGGTTGCTGTTGTAGTTGTTGTTGTCGTCGTAACAGGTGGTCTTGTAGTTGTTGGTGAAATGGTTGTAGGCTTAGATGTGCAAAGATCTTCATCACAGCAGAGGACTCGGACTTGGTAGTTAAAGCACAGTGGGAATGGGCCTGACTGGTCTTCATTTCTGCAAGTCAACCCTTCTGCTACATTACACTGCACCACTTGGCCTACTTGGCTTATGCTAACATTTGGGTACTTCTCGGCTCTGCATTGGATCTTGCTTGGCTTCTCACATATATCGTGTCCCTCTGCTCTTATGTTGTTGTAGGTTTCAGAGTCTCCTCCTGGAGTTCCAAGTGTAGGGAATGTGGTATCAAACCACTGTGACCACACACATGGATATCCACATGTAGTAGTAAAGGTTGTTGGAGACACTGTTGTCTCTGTTGAAGATGTGGCTGGCTCTATAGAATCAGGGATTACATTACAGTTAGTCAGTTAAATACAAAAATATAAAAATATATTTTTTTCTTTTAGATTGGTGGTAATGTAACACAATCTAAGGAAGGTACCTAGTTAGCAATGTCTTCAGCCATTCTGATCATAAGAGATACTTGCTGTAGTGTTCACACTTCATATGCAACAATGGTGGCCGGTGGAACGTTAAACATTGAGGACGGGCTCATAGTAATAACTGGAATGGAATAAATGGAATGGTCTCAAACACAAACACCTGATTTCCTTGTGTTTGACACCATTCCATTTACTCTTTCCCACTCATTATTATGAGCCGTCCTCCCCTCATCAGCCTACTCTGATATATAACCAAGTCATACTAGTCACTAAAGCCTCCGTTTCAGGTACCCACCAGTTGGCGTTGGTGTTGAGAAAGTGAAAACATTTGTTGTCACTGTAGAGAATGATGTAGATGTAGGAACATTTGTAGATGGATGAGATGGAATAGAAGTTGTTGGAGTTGTAGTTGAACATGGGTACATGTCCCGGTGAATGGTTCCATTCTTCCCACAAACTGCTGTCATACAGCTGCTATGTCCATCCGTTGTATCGTATATGATATGCCCATAGGGGTATTTGTTCCCATTGTAGGTGCAAGTGCAAGCTGAAATGATAAGATATATTTTAGGGTACTGGAAGGTTGAAAACATTATTACTGTGTTTTCGTTTTTGTTTTTTTGAGGGATGCATTCATACCTTGTACATCGTATTTGCAGTCCACTGTCACTGAATTACAATAGCTTTGGAAAAAGAAATATTTACAATTCTAATTAGTTTCATTCTCGACATTCAAACAAAGTTAGGATGTTCTCAAGTTTAGCCAAGACCGAGATTCTCTGTATTACTAAAGACATACCATGTCTGGCAGTTTTCTGTGGTCGGTACTTTTTCTCCATTATTGTAGTGTTTTCCATCTCTGCCATAGCAGCCACACTGCTCCTTCTCCACACACTTCATTATATCTTCATCAAAGAAGGGTTGAGCAGGAGGACATTTTGGATAGCAACCTAAAGAAGAAGAAAAATATTCAAATATTAATGATCAAAAAGCTATTGATTGATAGAGGTAATTTAAAGCTAGAATCTTTTGTTGCTACAGCCATTTTTGTTTTTACCTATAAATGAATAATACATACCCATTCATTCTTGAAGAATATAACTTAGAAATGCCTACTGAGCTTAGTTCAACTGTCGTACCCCATAAGAACCCGAAATACACGTTTGTTTTACCACAATGTTTGTAAACAATACAAATTAAGTCAAACACTGTGTAGCCTCAAAACATGGTTAAAACAATCATTTTTACATCATGAATTTATATCATGAAAGCCCTTGCATCCATAGCCCTGTATGAATTTGAGAATGGTTACAATTCTCCTGGGCCTTCCCTCAGCTTTTTACCTAAACAGAGGCGGGGTGGCAACTTTTTTATTGTTTCATTTAAGGACTCTAGCTTCAACATTAAATAAATACTAAGTACCTGTTATGAAAAATTGTTGTTGCCGAAAATAGATCCTAAATGAATGTCTACTGTACCTTCAAGAGGTGGTATCTGAGTTGAGCAGCTCCCGGAGGGATTCCTGCAGGTCTTCATACACTGAGCTCCACAGGCCTTGTAGTGCCACTCACATTCTCCAGGGGGGTTGTAGTAATCACAGAACAGTGCTGTATGTGGTGGACAAAAGCTCTCTGTAAGTATTATCTTCAATTCGGTTTAAACTGACTGGATTAAGCCTGTTTTTATGTCAGCACTTAAATGAATGGAACATTTAGAAACTCACGGCAGATTTGTGGGCTTCTCCAGGCTATGCAGGCTCCAGCCTCATTACAGGCCTCTGCATAAGCTGCCACAGCGGTACAGAAACACTCACAGTCTCCACCACTGTCGCAAGCACACGAGTCTGTCACACACGCATCATAGAAAGAAGAGGGGTCCACCTAATTGGAGAACATCATTTAGTCAACATGATCATATCAAATTCCAAAACATTCAGTGAACGACTAAAGTCTAAACCTACTTTAGAATGGCAGTCTGTGAAAACTTTGCTCTGTATGATGCTGCACTGCTTCTGTGACCAAGACTGCCTGTAAGGGTTGGCAGTACAGGGGCTCCTTTTGCTCTTTGCATCGGGGCAGCTTGCAGAGACTTTCCAGCTGTTTCCAAAGTCTAGAGGGTTGACAACTACTGCCTGGCTTCTGGTAGTGAAGTCATTGTTTGCATTGCCATCATAGTTTCCACACAGACCACAGACATGTCCCTGAAGAGGACATAGCATTAGATTCAGTTGAGTGATAAAAAGTCATAACAGACTTGTGAATATCAGTTGATGGAATACTAGAAACATATTTTAATATCTAATTTGTCATCCAATCAAAGTTTAAATGTACCTTGAACTGTGGGTTAAGTTTGATGAACATGCTTGTTTTCCTGTCCCACATGAGAATCAAACCATTATTGGCTTCAATCACAAGGTAGATGCCCATTGTACGAATCTGGTAAGGAACCACCTCCCCTGTATTTCTCTCAATGACTTGGTAGTTCCCTTCTGTCAGGATTAATTCATTGTTCTGAAAGAGATTTTAAAAAAAATCAATTTATCTAATTACTGATTGTTATAATGTATGCTATAATGTTTTTTTTTTGCCTAGCCTCATGAAGCTTTGATGTGTGTATTTTGTAACGTATGCTTTATATCATGTATGTATGTATGTATGTATGTATGTATGTATGTATGTATGTATGTATGTATGTATGTATGTATGTATGTATGTATGTATGTATGTATGTATGTATGTATGTATGTATGTATGTATGTATGTATGTATGTATGTATGTATGTATGTATGTATGTATGTATGTATGTATGTGTGTGTGTGTGTGTGTGTGTGTGTGTGTGTGTGTGTGTGTGTGTGTGTGTGTGTGTGTGTGTGTGTGTGTGTGTGTGTGTGTGTGTGTGATGTATGTATGTATGTATGACTGAAAAGTAGTAGTATTGGCTTCAGTAATGGTATGTGCCAGGCATGAAGCAGGAATCTAGTTACCCCCAGGAAGAGCTTGATGGCCTTGGAGCAGGTGGTGCCTGTTGTTCCACAGGGAATGTTCTCAGTGATGACTCTGAAGCTGCCATTGGCATTGTTGTTTCCACAGTAGTCCTGTTTAAGGTAGACTCAATTTCAGTCATAAATGTAACAACAGTCAACACAGTATTATGGTGGATGGTATATTATCTCCAACCACACATGCGGTAAGTCAATCAATGAAATAATGAAAATATTAATCTCGTTGGGAATGCTACAGCAACATCTACAAAGCAACAGCAGATCATGGCCAAACAGTTTCAAATATTGCTTTCAGACTCCCCAGAAACACCTACAGTATATACCTTAAAACAATTAACACAAACCCTTATTGTTCAGCATGTAATATTGGTGATGATCACTTAGACTATCAAGAAACCCTGCAAGCATACCTTTGTAAGTGTGTATTCACAGTCTCCTTCGAAAGTGAATCGTTTCCCGTCAAAAGTAATGTAGTGTCCATCTCCATAAATGGCACAGGTTCCATGGCACAGGTTAGTTGTGCACTGCCATTTTCTGTCTTTACAAGTGCTGAAAGTGGCAAAAACAGATATCAGACTGAAGTCTTAATTGGTCTAAAACCCCAAATAAGGCAAGATGAGCTTACCAGGTATTGCAGTCGACCTTGATGCTGTCTCCTGGTTGGTAAGTAGCTGCATTGTGAGAACAAGGACAAAGGTCTGGCTTGATGCAGCCTCCTTTTCCATCGGATACCAGTCCAGGGGGACACATACAGCCTGATATGCACTCTGTGCTGATCTGTAAAGTGAAAATGATTGATTTGAAAATCTGTTGTGTAAAAATGGTGTTAGAAACTCACGGCAGATTTGTGGGCTTCTCCAGGTTATGCATGAATGAGTGAAGAGTCTGGTGGACCAAAAGGTCAAACTTGGCCTTCGTTAGCCATTAGTCAATACAGAGAGACCAGGAGAAACTCCCAGCGCATAGGTATTGGCTTATTCTACCTTAAGAGTCATCTCCCACAAAACCTTCCCAATAACCCTCCCCCATACACTAGCACACCACAAGCACAGAACCAAGCCTCGCAGTCGTGTGATTCGCTCAAATTAAATGATGACAAATACTTTACTCAATAAGGAAACGCCCATAGAATTATATGATCACTCCCACTAAGGACAAAATTGAATCATTGATGTACCAGCCTTATATACGCTGTGCACAATGGCTTGGAGACTATGTTAACTTTACCAATATATAAAAAACTGAAAGTTTATATTTTACACTTGATTTTTATTCACAATCCTTTGGGCATTAGATACACTGAGTGTAGAAACAATAAGAACACCTGCTCTTTCCATAACATAGACTGACCAGGGGAATCCAGCTGAAAGCATTGATCCCTTATGGATGTCAATTGTTAAATCCACTTCAATAAGTGTAGACGAAGAGCAGGAGACAGGTTAAAGAAGGATTTTCAAGCCATTAGACAAATTGAGATGGATTGTGTATCAATATCAATATTAGGAAAGTGTTCTTAATGTTTTGTACACAGGTGTATATCCACTGTGCGAAATGGCCTGGAGACGAAGTAAACAGGGGACTTACACAGGCCATATCCAGAATATTGCAGCTCTTCTGACACTCTAACCCTCTCACTCCTGGGCTTGCATTGGAGCAGTTGATGAAAACCATTGGTGCAACACATGCTGTGGAAATAAAGGGAATTAATGTGTCATGACTCTGTTGTGTCTTTCACAAAATCAATATCCTCTGTAAAGTGTGTACTAGGATGGAGAGATGATAATTCAACATGCACATAGCCTGGTTCTGTTGCAAATAGCATACTGCTACCACACACCACATGTGTATATAAGATTTGACAGAGTGCCATTAAAATAATATACTTATTTCAAATTCAGTGTTGCCTGGCACAGTACAATATCTCAAAATTGTGAGATGTTTTGACATTTTATATACATTAACTTACATGGATGATCAGGTGAATCTCCAATACAATGGAGTTTGCCCTCCTTGCAGGTGCTGAAATAAAATAATGTTAATGGTACTTGAATGTCCCTATGCACACTGCAGGAAAGCAAGGTCCAAGGCCCTTGGTTCATAAAGTCTAAAAAATATGCCTTTAAAATAAAATGTGTAGTGAATTACATTGATATACAGCTTGAGTATAGGTAGGTAAATAACTCGGTCCATACCACATGGTTCCATCCTTGCTGATGACCTCTCCAGGGGACACCACTGAGCCCTTGTAATAACAAGGGCAGCTGGCTGGTGGAACACACTTGCCCTCATCATCCAGGTAGGTTCCCTCAGAACAGACACACCCATCCACAGGCTCAAAGGTGATTGAACAGGTAAAGTCAGAGTCGCTATAGCAGCGGCAGGAGCGATCACTGATTTCCATGCTGTAGCTGTAGACCATGGTGCTAGGGCACGAGGTGGAGTATTTGTCTGGGGATGGCAACAATTAGTGTTTGGTGTAAATATTTAGCATATTTCTATCTTATTCTTCCACAATTGACACATCTTCTTAGGTATTACTGTGTGATTGTCACTCACTGCAGATAGTGTCTCTCCAGCCAGAGAGCTGGATACCCTCGGCAGCACAAGCGTGGACATAAGAGGAGACGGCAGCACACATGCAGTCCTCACTCTTCTCACAGTTACAGCTGTCATACATGCAGTTCTGAATAGAAAACCACAGTCAGAACAGCATCCATATTATACTGTACAATAGTTTTAATTAATTGTGTGTGCATAATATGCACGAACACTGTGCAGAAAACAATATTTAACAGCAAGCAAAATGATTCTCAATTGCCCCATAACAACTGTAATCACATGATACATACATTTGTGTATTAGCTATGCTCATGAAATATTCAGAAATGAATAGTATGGTGATGGGGTCTCACATCTTTGTACATGTCTGGGCTTATCGCTGCGTGGCATGGAGCAAACAACCCTTTAGGATCAGCCAGCTGAGAGCACCAGTGCTGGGCATATTTCTCTGAAAAAGTGAAAAAATAAACCACAGTTAGGCCAACTTTAAGAAACACTTGCACCATTGTCCATAACAATTAAAACAGACATGGAAAGGTGATAAACCATGCAGATACCATTGTCAAGACTTAAACTGCAGGGGCTTTCAAAGCTACTCTTGATGTCTGGGCAGCTGGCTCGTGTTTTCCAGGTGTTTGCAAAACCAATGGCTGTGCCCTCAGTCACTCCGCTCAGGACCTTGAAATCATCTCCTTGGTTATTGTTGAAGTTTCCACAAAGACCTGTAGGGTGAACATGTATTTTTATACAGGGAAAATAAATCATTCCCAGAACATGAACATCTCAGTGGACTCTGGTGGTTGGTCAACGGATGATGAGACATACCGCAAGTTCTCTGCTGCCAAACGGTGCTTGCAGCAATATAGACCTGCATGATTGGTGAGAGTTGGATTTCCAACTGGAGGCCAAAGGTGGTCTGGACGATGATGAAAAATGAGGAGGCTCTGAAAATAGTTACTCCAGCTATAAGGAACAAAGGGAAGAGGAAGGAGTAAGATGCTGCATTAAAATATATGTGTCAGTGTTGAATGATAAAGCTGCATCACCATCACAACATTCCCATGTATCATTATGTATTCCCCATACAATGATGTGCTATAACTGTAGGACACAAGTTTCATGTATGCCTAGTCATGACTACATTGATTGTACTGTATGTTTATTGTGCAACTGTAACTTACCAACAGAAAAGGGCAGCTGAGAATAGATTCCATTTACAAAGGCTTTTCCATTGGGTTGTATGTTGATCACCTGCATAGAGGGTCATTGTTTAACCATATGCTTATTCATGATATTCAAATTATACATTAAAGTCTAAAACCTAACAACATTACGGGAAAAACATCTACTGCGGTCAAAGGCTGAGACCATGTCAGTCAAAGAATACTTACAGTGGCTCCTTCTGAGAGGGACAGGATAACAGCCTTTAGACAAGTCTCACTGTCAGAAAGCCCACACTGCACCAGATCACCCAGTACAGTGAATTGCATCCCATCACAGTCCTGAAAAAAATATGAATACGCTGTTACAAATATTTGCCTTTATAAAAGGAAAAATCAATATCTCAGTGTAAAACAAGAGACAGAGTAAACATGAACAACCCAGATTTCTCCATAGATAAACGTATGAATGCAAGATTAATATTATTGTTCCAACTCTGTTCCTGGAGAGCTACTCTCCTGTAGGTTTTTGCTCCATCCCCAGTTGTAGTTAACCGATTCAGCTCATCAACCAGCTAACTAGTAGAATCAGGTGCCCTAGATTAGGGTTGGAGTGAAAACCTACAGGACGGTAGCTCTCCAGGAACATGGTTGGAGAGCCCTGTTCTATATAGTTTGATTACAATGTTCTTCATAATCCTGGATTTGTTAGAATAAAAGTAAAGAAGCTGGAGACAAAGCTGTAATACAGACATAATAACTACAAAAAAGTTGACAAGTGTTAAGATGTATTATGTGGATGAGATGGATGCACACAGATCTTTGGTGAGGAAACTGCATATGGACCTTGGTCAGAACATAAGAGCAGTCCCCGTGGAAGGTGTAGGCTTTTCCATCATAGGTGTTGATGTGGGATCCTCCCTCCACAGCACATGTGCCAGGACAGTCCTTGTCCACACAGTTCCACTGACCACCAGCACAAGAACTAAGGGCGAAATATAAATTATTCAATGGAACTTACAAATTGTCACTGCTGGAATAACTTTTAGACTCAAGTCAAAATTCTTAGCCTGGTTTTCTTACCAATCTTTACAAGTGCTTGAATAAGTCTCTCCGGGTGCGTAGGTTTTTCCATTGTGGCGGCAGGAGCATTGACTCAAGGCGATACAACCATTCTTGTTGACGTCATCAAAAACGGTTCCTTTGGGTGTCTCCATCCCATCATACTGAGCAGTTTTCTTTTACAAAATCTGTTGATCAACTGGCTTGTTCTTGTGTCAGGAACTAAATACCACATGATTCAGATAGTATACCTGGCCATTACAAAAAACAAACTTGTAATTGCCTTTGTAACGCAACAGACTCCAGTCCACAATATGGAATCAATTGCTTTGCATTCTATCAGTATACAGTCTGCTCCATTCCAATGGATTTTTATTACATCTCTTTGAAGAAGAGGATGTGCAGAGAACGTTTAAATATGTCTGCCTACCTGGAGGACAAAAGCAGCCATCTGAGCAGTGTTCCTCACACAGCTGGCCTCTCTCAGGGTTGGAGCAGGTGTCAACACAGGGGTTTCCACACTCTTGGTACTCCATGTTGAAGGGGCATGTCTTATCTGCAAAGGTAAGGTTATGTCAAAATATGAGTACTCTGTTGCAACCAACCAATGTGCGATTTGAATGTTGATACGGGGAGTAAGGGCATGCTTACAGCAGAACTGTTCAGTCCTCCATTGTTTGGGCTTCCCCCCTGCATGAACACACTGACGGGAGTACTCTGAGATGGTGTTGCACAGGCAGAAGGAGTTGGTGCTGTTATCACAGTGGCACAGGTCAGATACACAGGCCTCAACAAATGAGTCGATGGCCAACAAGTCCTTACAGCTGCTGAAGGCAGGACCGGAGAGCAACTGCTCACAAACTGGTTTCTATCAAACAAAAACAGAGAGATGTTATAATTAGGACATATACAGTGGAGTCTGAAATTATTGACACCCTTGATAAAGAAGAGCAGAAATTACTGTATAAAATAAATGCAAAACAGATTTGGTCAAATATATTATTTTATATTTATACGATTGCTTCTAGAAAGATATTTTGTTTAAAAAGTAAATAAAAATAATCTCAGAAAGCTGGGGTCAAAATTATTGACATCGTTGTTTTCACTATCTTTCAATACCTCACCTTATAAGGAAAACTGCAATAATCCTTTTTTTAAATGTTTTATGAGTTGAAGAAAACATTAGGAGCACAGGAGGTTGGTGGGAACTTGATTGGGGAGGATGGGCTCGTGGTAATGGCTGGAGCAGAATTAGTGGAATGGTATTCCCTTTACTCCGTTCCCGACATTATTACGAGCCGTCTTTCCCTCAGCAGCCTTCACTGTTTAGGATCTTTGATGTCCTTTGTCTGTTCTTATGGACTGCCCTCTTTAATTCAAACCCCAGATTTTCAATGGGTTTCAAAGAGAGACTGAGATGGCCATTGCAAAAAGGGGCTATTTTGCTTCCACTTGTCCAGGGGCTCTTGTAAAAATCAATCATGAACTTTACCCAGTACCTGGACATTTTTGCCAAAACCTTGTTGCCACTGCCACTTGGCCTTCAGTGGATCTTCCAGCAATGCAATAACCCCATGCACACATCAAAATCCCCAAATAAATATATATTTATATATATTTATATAAATCAACTCAGTCTCCAAACTTGACACCCATTGAAAATCTGTGGTTTGAATTGGAGGGCAGTCCATAAGCACAGACAACGAATATCAAGGATTTGGAAGGATTCTCTATGGAGGAATGGTCTAAAATCCCTCCCAATATGTTCACCAACTCATAAAACATTTTAGAAAAAGGCTCAGTCCTATTATTCTCTCAAGGTATTGAAAGGTATTGAAAACAGGGGTGTCAATCATTTTGACCCCTGACTGGAGAGAAAGAAAATATGACTTTAAACAAAATCTCTTTCTCAGAGCAATTGTATTAGTATAAAATAATATATTTTTCAAAGAAATGGAGCATATATACTGTAGCAGTATACAGTATAGTCATTTTTGCTAATCTTTATCAAGGGAGTCAGTCATTTCGGACCCCACTTTAAATGTTGTTAAGTACACAGCAGCCAACATCCTATTCTTATCATAAGCGATAAAGTTTAACCTACCAGATTGGGGCATTTCTGATTTGAAGGCAGTGTGTTTTCAGTACAGCTTTCAGTGGGACCATCCAATTTCCAGAAGTTTCCGAAGTCGACAGCAGACAATTTCATACCTTTGGCATAAAAATAAATCCAATTATTGTTAAATGTCAACTGTATTCCAAATAATAGGCAATGATTGATGTGTTGATAAAGTCAGTGAAAATGTACCATGACTATAGAACTCATCAAATTGCTGAATTGCATTAAAATCTCCACATAGACCACAGGTCTTATTTCTGAATTTGATGTCCATCTCCACCTGAAATAGAAGACCATTAGACATTTTAGGGTGACATTTTACCTCCATAACTGCATAACACTCGACAAAAACGGGAAATGACTGTAACAAAACAAAGATTTAACAGCAGTGACAACCTATTCCTTAAAATAACTTTAGATTAGTACTACCTATAGTCATTCCAAGTGCCTACATTCATTCCAAGTGCCCACCATAGCACAGGCCTTCAAATGTAGACATTGACCACACTGCAAAAACCTAATTCCACAACAGAAATATTCATAAATGCATAATTGTTGTACTACCAAGAAGGATTCATCCTGGTTCCATATGGCTACCAATCCCAGTTTTGCTTTGATCTTGATGTAGGAGGGAGTCTCTTCAATGAGAATACCAGACTGGCTGAATGGTAAGGTGGCACTGGAGGAAGAGGAAGACAAAGCACTAGATTCAACTAGAACTTAGTCAGACCAACCACTTTTACATTAGCTCAATTGACTTCATTTTGAGACATTTTCATTGGTACTTTAAAAACAACATTCTCATCTCTGTCACTGTAATTATGTGCTTGTGCATAATTACACAGTATAAGGTTGAGTCTAATCTGTTAAGTCAACGCGACTGGGACAAAAATATGACATCCAACTACTTGAGCACTGATTTAAAAACAGCTACATGAGAAATTCTTGAGGAACTTACTTATTCCCATTTACAACAACGGAACCCTTGGAAAGCTCCACCACTACACCATCCAGCTTCATGGTGATCTTGCTAATGGTGGGCTGGTTGTCCACCACATGCCGTCTCATCTGGATGTTGAAATCCTCATAACTGCTATGGCACAGTGAGGTCACAACATAGTTGCAGGTGGAGGGGAGCTGAAAGATGTCTCCATCAAAGGTCTTGAAGTGGTAGTTACCCCATGTACTGCAGACTTGGCCATTATGTATAGGACTCACTCCTGGGAAAAAGGAAAACCAATTCAGCTATGATAGCATACAACTCAGCAGGTTTTATCTTTAGATATTTAGAAAGAAATGAATAGGTAACGTAAAACCCTGCCCCTTGTAAAACCTTGCTTTTAACTAGGAGTCCATTGGTTGACTGCTAGATTGGCCTCACTCACTCACCATAAGAGTCTACTGACACACCCGTGTGTCAATCTAATTAACATATTTAAAAAATCCCCACCAAAATCTGTCAGTTTAAGCTGAGGATATCTTTTTTTTTTTGCATGGGCTGTGTCTCAATCCACCGCATCCACATATGTCCACCTTCCGCATCTGAGGTTGAAAGTGGCAAAGCTACAGAGCTGTTTGTCACACCAGGGTACATCCTGAAAATCGGTATTCTCACGAAAACGTCTTTAGCGTCCAAACGATTTTGCCTACTAGCTAATATGACCACTCTATGGTGTCATGGAACTCGTCTTATGTCGGTACCGCCGATGTGCCAACTACTGTCTGTAGCATCTGAACAGTTTGGTCTTCGACCTCCACAAGTGTCACGGGACTCATCTGAAGTTAACAAATACAAATGATTGGAATTATGGAGGTAGTTTTGTGCCAACATAAAAAGGTGGTTAAATATGTGTACAAAAAACACAAATATTTCCTGAGATTTCTTATGTCTCCAGACACTTCAAAACCGTATTCCTTAGGATACATTTTTTGGCATTTACGAATGTGTTATTCAAGGCGTTTCTATGGGATATAGTAGTAAACGCCAAATTCAATATTTGATCAACTAAACAACCAAGATTTTCCAATCTCTATAATGTTTATGAACTTGAACAACAAATGAATAATCTAGTGCTCCTTCACGCTTTTCAAATCAGCTAATCCACAAAACCTGTTGCACTACTTGTTATGACTGTCTCCATCATGGTTATTGTCCTTTCACCATTGTCTGTGGATATGTAAGGCTGCAGTGTTAATCATTGTCATCATCCTCAGGGCTCATGCATCTGTATAGCACATGTATTATGAAGCTTACCTGCAATCTCAGGTATCCTTGACATTGAGGGGATGATGTTAACTGTGGCCTTTGATGTATCCTCTGAAATCAAAGTGTATGTTATTATGTTACATGAATTTTTACTGTAAATCATTATCCTGTATATTTCAAGCTCTGTTATGTAGTTCTCTTGCCAATCCTACATTTACCTGTTCATCAATCATAACCCATGCTTAAAAGGCACATAAAGGCAGGACTGAGCATATTCCCTCATTGTTAGGCTGTCCAATGAGATAAACATTGGAGCTATTATGAGAGCGCTATGACATACAGTAACATACCATTTAGCCCTGTCAACACTAAAGCACAAGGTTTCATGTAAATCAAAATCATGGATTCTACCTACCACTTTGAGAGGCAGTTAAACCAATCGCCAGAGCCATCCATATTAACACCCATGTGGGTGTCTGTGTTGTCCCCATGGTCATCCTCTGGGTAGTGAACACAGGTGGTATGAGAAAGGTACTTGCTTGGATCTTAGCTTTATACCACCTGAGTGAACAGAAGGTCCTTGGTCCTTCTGGATGTGAAGGTGTGGCAGAAGGGCTGGCTCCGTTCCAAGGATTTCATGGCCCTCTCGTACCAATATGAGAGGTTTAAACAGTAGGTGGGTTGGCAGGTAGCCTAGTGGTTTGAGTGTTGGGCCAGTAACTGAAATAATCCCTGAGCTGTCAAGGTAAAAATCTGTCATTCTGCCCCTGAACAGGACAGTTAACCAACTGTTCCCCGGTAGGCCGTCATTGTAAAAAGCAATTTGATCTTAACTGACTTGCCGGTTAAATTGAATAAACTCATTGCACAGAAAAAGGTCAAATAAACAAGTGGTTCCTAGATTTGTTTACCTTGTGATAAAGTTCCAATATTTATCGTGACCAACCAAATAAACCAAACGCATGTGTCAACCTAGTCTTCAGTTGAACCACAACCCAGGAGGATATATCCCTGACCCATCATTCAGGAGACAATGTCCATAACCATTATTGTTGCATTAGTTATCCATTAGATTGATTGTATTTATACATTTATATATATATGGACTGAATAAACACCAAAACAGGTCAAAAAGTGTTTGTGTTAATATGTTTTGTTTATCTTTTGATGACTCATTCAACAGACCAACATAACACGCTGAAGGTGTGTTCCTCTGATAAGAGTGATTACTGACTCAATCTATTGTCCTTACACTGAGGCTACGATTTCTTATTGTTTCTCTTATCACAAATAGTTTTTACACACAATGGCAATACTGCTCATGACTTGATATGAAGGAAAACCCTTGGTTACTTTAGTAATTAATTGTTTTATAAACACGAAACATTTTCAAAATGCCGTTAGTATTGTTGCAATGCACAATGCACAATGTGGTTATGTGGTGCTGTGTAATGTAACTCCACCATCTCATGTCCTTAGGTCAATATTCTTGTAGAAGGGTCGTTCCATTTGATTTCAATAACTTTTTGACTGCACACCTTTTAACTTGAACAAAACTTTCTAGACATTTTTGCCCATCATAGAAGTAGTAGCCTAGTGGTTAAAGCCTAGTGGTTAAAGCCTAGTGGTTAAAGCGTTGGGCCAGTAACCTGACTTTCCTAGTTAAATAAAGGTTTAATAAAATAGTCAGAAACAAACTTTTTGGAACTGAATGCCAAAACATTTAGGAGATATAGGTGCTCACAGTTGACCCATTTTACATACCCCACCCTACCAAGAGACATCCATGTCTTTGTCACTGGAAAAGACCAACGGCATGAGTTTGATATCATTTAAAAGCTTGCAAACAGGGTA
>NC_056432.1:68896797-68909360 GCF_018296145.1 Oncorhynchus tshawytscha
CTGTCTCCGGTAGATTACTTTTATTCAGGTAAAACAATTTTCAACAGCGCATAGATAACAATAAACCAGCAAATGACATAGATTGTCAACTAATAAAGCCGCACAGTTTGAATCGGCTACTGATATGACCTGGGGTTGTCAAAAATACTTTTTGATCAATGACTGTCAACACAGTTACATGCAGTTCACCACTGAAGTAGACACATCAGTTATCACAAAAGATTTTAGGTATTTTCGGTAAGTAGAAAGAAACCATTTTTGTGAACCGGCAATTCGTAAAGTTTAAAGTGCCTTGCGAAAGTATTCGGCCCCCTTGAACTTTGCGACCTTTTGCCACATTTCAGGCTTCAAATATAAAGATATAAAACTGTATTTTTTTGTGAAGAATCAACAACAAGTGGGACACAATCATGAAGTGGAACGACATTTATTGGATATTTCAAACTTTTTTAACAAATCAAAAACTGAAAAATTGGGCGTGCAAAATTATTCAGCCCCTTTACTTTCAGTGCAGCAAACTCTCTCCAGAAGTTCAGTGAGGATCTCTGAATGATCCAATATTGACCTAAATGACTAATGATGATAAATACAATCCACCTGTGTGTAATCAAGTCTCCGTATAAATGCACCTGCACTGTGATAGTCTCAGAGGTCCGTTAAAAGCGCAGAGAGCATCATGATGAACAAGGAACACACCAGGCAGGTCCGAGATACTGTTGTGAAGAAGTTTAAAGCCGGATTTGGATACAAAGATTTCCCAAGCTTTAAACATCCCAAGGAGCACTGTGCAAGCGATAATATTGAAATGGATGGAGTATCAGACCACTGCAAATCTACCAAGACCTGGCCGTCCCTCTAAACTTTCAGCTCATACAAGGAGAAGACTGATCAGAGATGCAGCCAAGAGGCCCATGATCACTCTGGATGAACTGCAGAGATCTACAGCTGAGGTGGGAGACTCTGTCCATAGGACAACAATCAGTCGTATATTGCACAAATCTGGCCTTTATGGAAGAGTGGCAAGAAGAAAGCCATTTCTTAAAGATATCCATAAAAAGTGTCGTTTAAAGTTTGCCACAAGCCACCTGGGAGACACACCAAACATGTGGAAGAAGGTGCTCTGGTCAGATGAAACCAAAATTGAACTTTTTGGCAACAATGCAAAACGTTATGTTTGGCGTAAAAGCAACACAGCTCATCACCCTGAACACACCATCCCCACTGTCAAACATGGTGGTGGCAGCATCATGGTTTGGGCCTGCTTTTCTTCAGCAGGGACAGGGAATTTTGTTGATCCCTGCCTACAGACAGAAACTAAAACAAGAGGCTCCCACGCTGAGGTCTGTCCAACGCTGGTCCGACCAAGCTGACTCCACACTCCAAGACTGCTTCCATCACGTGGACTGGGATATGTTTCGTATTGCGTCAGATAACAATATTGACGAATACGCTGATTCCCTGTGCGAGTTCATTAGAACGTGCGTTGAAGATGTCATTCCCATAGCAACGATTAAAACATTCCCTAACCAGAAACCGTGGATTGATGGCAGCATTCGCGTGAAACTGAAAGCGCGAACCACTGCTTTTAATCAGGGCAAGGTGACTGGTAACATGACCGAATACAAACAGTGCAGCTATTCCCTCTGCAAGGCTATCAAACAAGCTAAGCGTCAGTACAGAGACAAAGTAGAATCTCAATTCAACGGCTCAGACACAAGAGGCATGTGGCAGGGTCTACAGTCAATCACGGACTACAAGAAGAAATCCAGCCCAGTCACGGACCAGGATGTCTTGTTCCCAGGCAGACTAAATAACTTTTTTGCCCGCTTTGAGGACAATACAGTGCCACTGACACAGCCTGCAACGAAAACATGCGGACTCTCCTTCACTGCAGCCGAGGTGAGTAAGACATTTTAACATGTTAACCCAGACGGCATCCCCAGCCGCGCCCTCAGAGCATGCGCAGACCAGCTGGCCGGTGTGTTTACGGACATATTCAATCAATCCCTATACCAGTCTGCTGTTCCCACATGCTTCAAGAGGGCCACCATTGTTCCTGTTCCCAAGAAAGCTAAGGTAACTGAGCTAAACGACTACCGCCCCGTAGCACTCACTTCCGTCATCATGAAGTGCTTTGAGAGACAAGTCAAGGACCATATCACCTCCACCCTACCTGACACCCTAGACCCACTCCAATTTGCTTACCGCCCAAATAGGTCCACAGACGATGCAATCTCAACCACACTGCACACTGCCCTAATCCATCTGGACAAGAGGAATACCTATGTGAGAATGCTGTTCATCGACTACAGCTCGGCATTCAACACCATAGTACCCTCCAAGCACGTCATCAAGCTCGAGACCCTGGGTCTCGACCCCGCCCTGTGCAACTGGGTACTGGCCTTCCTGACGGGCCGCCCCCAGGTGGTGAGGGTAGGCAACAACATCTCCACCCCGCTGATCCTCAACACTGGGGTCCCACAAGGGTGCGTTCTGAGCCCTCTCCTGTACTCCCTGTTCACCCATGACTGCGTGGCCACGCACGCCTCCAACTCAATCATCAAGTTTGCGGACGTCACAACAGTGGTAGGCTTGATTACCAACAACGACGAGACGGCCTACAGGGAGGAGCTGAGGGCCCTCGGAGTGTGGTGTCAGGAAAATAACCTCACACTCAACGTCAACAAAACTAAGGAGATGATTGTGGACTTCAGGAAACAGCAGAGGGAACACCCCCCTATCCACATCGATGGAACAGTAGTGGAGAGGGTAGCAAGTTTTAAGTTCCTCGGCATACACATCACAGACAAACTGAATTGGTCCACTCACACAGACAGCATCGTGAAGAAGGCGCAGCAGCGCCTCTTCAACCTCAGGAGGCTGAAGAAATTCGGCTTGTCACCAAAAGCACTCACAAACTTCTACAGATGCACAATCGAGAGCATCCTGGCGGGCTGTATCACCGCCTGGTACGGCAACTGCTCCGCCCACAACTGTAAGGCTCTCCAAAGGGTAGTGAGGTCTGCACAACGCATCACCGGGGCAAACTACCTGCCCTCCAGGACACCTACACCACCCGATGTTACAGGAAGGCCATAAAGATCATCAAGGACATCAACCACCCGAGCCACTGCCTGTTCACCCCGCTATCATCCAGAAGGCGAGGTCAGTACAGGTGCATCAAAGCTGGGACCGAGAGACTGAAAAACAGCTTCTATCTCAAGGCCATCAGACTGTTAAACAGCCACCACTAACATTGAGTGGCTGCTGCCAACACACTGACACTGACTCAACTCCAGCCACTTTAATAATGGGAATTGATGGGAAATGTAAATATATCACTAGCCACTTTAAACAATGCTACCTTATATAATGTTACTTACCCTACATTATTCATCTCATATGCATACGTATATACTGTACTCTATATCATCGACTGCATCCTTATGTAATACATGTATCACTAGCCACTTTAACTATGCCACTTTGTTTACATACTCATCTCATATGTATATACTGTACTCGATACCATCTACTGTATCTTGACTATGCTCCTCTGTACCATCACTCATTCATATATCCTTATGTACATATTCTTTATCCCCTTACACTGTGTATAAGACAGTAGTTTTGGAATTGTTAGTTAGATTACTTGTTGGTTATTACTGCATTGTCGGAACTAGAAGCACAAGCATTTCGCTACACTCGCATTAACATCTGCTAACCATGTGTATGTGACAAATAAAATTTGATTTGATTTGATTTGGAAGATGGTTAAAATTGATGGGAAGATGGATGGAGCCAAATACAGGACCATTCTGGAAGAAAACCTGATGGAGTCTGCAAAAGACCTGAGACTGGGACGGAGATTTGTCTTCCAACAAGACAATGATCCAAAACATAAAGCAAAATCTACAATGGAATGGTTCAAAAATAAACATATCCAGGTGTTAGATTGGCCAAGTCAAAGTCCAGACCTGAATCCAAACGAGAATCTGTGGAAAGAACTGAAAACTGCTGTTCACAAATGCTCTCCATCCAACCTCACTGAGCTCGAGCTGTTTTGCAAGGAGGAATGGGAAAAAATTTCAGTCTCTCGATGTGCAAAACTGATAGAGACATACCCCAAGCGACTTACAGCTGTAATCGCAGCAAAAGGTGGCGCAACAAAGTATTAATTTAAGGGGGCTGAATAATTTTGCACGCCCAATTTTTCAGTTTTTGATTTGTTAAAAAAGTTTGAAATATCCAATAAATGTCGTTCCACTTCATGATTGTGTCCCACTTGTTGTTGATTCTTCACAAAAAAATACAGTTTTATATCTTAATGTTTGAAGCCTGAAATGTGGCAAAAGGTCGCAAAGTTCAAGGGGGCCGAATACTTTCGCAAGGCACTGTATATAGATGTTCTGACTGATACTACATTTGAATAGGTTTGGGGTCCGCAGACCGATGCACTTCTGTCTTAAACATTTGAATTGGGGACTGATGCGAATCGGTAAGTCGCTACATCCCTAATATTAACCCCCCAAAATATTTATCTGGCGTAACTTTAATGCATCCTAGCTAACAATTATTACATACATCTATTCATAGGGTTAGCTCAGAGATGGATAGAGGACACAACATTGTATCTGTCCCATTATGCCGTCTGTGAGAGCATGGGCAGATGAATTGAGGCCATCACCATTTTGAAGCAGTACATTTTCTTCTTCTACTACTTTATCAGTTGGTAAACAAATTGAAAGGGTGCATACACCACCTGCAGTGTGTTGTTTGAACAGGTATGAAGCCAAAATCTGTGATTTATTGCCACCTGCAGTTACGGAATGTTTGCTCACGTGTATAATTCATTGGCTGATCCCTTCTGGTGACCTGGATGGAATTATGTGATCCTTCCTTAACCCATAGGAAGTCCCAACCAATTGACTACTTCAATATGGTGAACGTCCTCAATGGCACTGCCTAATCTAAAACATACTTTTGAGTACTAGAGTCCTCTATCCATCTCTATGGGTTGCCTACACTTCCAGGATTACAAGCTAGCTAGAAAACTTGGAGGTTTCTCAGACAATCTGATGAGAATATGAGGAAGATCTGTAACTTGTTGTAACTTGTCATCTGATCTTAAAAGCATGTCTCGGGATCATTGTTTAATTATAATAAATACATTTATATATGTTTTTTAATGTGCAGTGGCGGCAATGATTTAGCAGCGGTGGTGCGCCGCTGCTAAATAAATATAGGGGAAACACTGAATCCCATACTCCCCCTCAAACCTAATCTGACAATAAAGGACATATTAGTGGACATAATGATAACATTAAATTCACAAACATAGCTGGAGATGTACTTTTTCAGGAAAAGGTTTCATTATGGAGATCTGGAATAAATTTAACCGAAATCCTCATTCAAATAATGCAGTTTTTGAGCCCTCATTCAAACCCCAATCAAGGACATGTTGCAGGGATGAGTCATCATCTCAATCCAGCTGTCCACGGGGCATACATCTGATTAGCATACCCACGCTCACACACCAGGCGCAAATGTAAATATTGTAATAAAACCCTCCGTAATAACATTGCTCCCGTGTCTTGGAAAGGCTTTGCTTTGTTTATTTTTCCCACTTTCAGCAATATTGTATGACTGTGAGCAAGTACGCAAATAAGTTATTAAAACTGGATTTCAGGTGCAGATTTCTGAGATCCTTCTACAGGCAGCCTCCCCTCCTCTCTATTCTGTGCCTTATGCTCTCTCTCTGGCCATTTTCATCATTAGTATAAATATCATCCTCATTATTGACAACATGGGTAACCATCGAGGCAGATATTCAACTGTAAATTTTGATCTCAAGATATCAATAACTGAAGTCAAATTCATGGAACCTGTTGACAAAACAGGCAAATTCTGCACACAGTAATGTTCTCATGTGTAATGTAAGCAACTAAACAAACTGGCACAAGGATACGTTTGGGTGTGATACGATAAAAACGGCTATATTCACACATTATGGACTTATGCCACTAATAGTTTGCACGTAGCGTACATTGATGTACATGTATTTAAAAGAAACTAGAGCCACAGACTGTGTAAGATGAAAGGGTTAAAGTAGCTCAACATGACAGTCCGGTGGAGCACCCACAAGGGGGTTGTCTGCTCAGCAATGCTGAACCACCTGCTGTTCTATAGACTCAGGCACCCCATTTCACTAATGAAGTCCCAGACTCTCTTTCACACCACGCCCCCATCACCACTATGAAATGGTCTACTCATGAAAGTAATGAGCCAGGGAGGGAGAGAGACTCTGCTGGCCACTGATAACCTCAGACTAAACTTGCAACCTTACGAGACAAGGGCTTAATATCTGGCCGTCAATCAGCCCCGGCGTCCCTAGCTGGAGTGTTTAATTACAAGGATCAATTATTCACCAGCCTCCTCTTTCACTACACTGTGCTCCGAAAAACAATGGAGGAGTGAAAAAAAAAAAAAGTGGCCATGGCCCACAGGGGGGCCCAATTTTACCCTTGGGGGACAGTTAACCCCCTGCTCGTGTACATACACAGAGTGTACAAAACATTGAACACCTGCTCTTTCCATGACATTGACTAACTGACCAGGGGAACCCAGCTGAAAGCTATGAACCCTTATTGATGTCACCTGTTAAATCCACTTCAACCAGTGTAGGTAGATGAAGGGTTAAACAGGTTAAAGGAGGATTTTTAAGCCTTGAGACAATTGAGACATGGATTTGGTATGTGTGCCATTCAGAGGGTGAATGGGCAAGACAA
The DNA here is from genome assembly GCF_018296145.1 of Oncorhynchus tshawytscha. Classification (NCBI taxonomy): domain Eukaryota; kingdom Metazoa; phylum Chordata; class Actinopteri; order Salmoniformes; family Salmonidae; genus Oncorhynchus; species Oncorhynchus tshawytscha. Next base: position 68,903,586 of record NC_056432.1, read on the forward strand.
AATATTGAAGTGCTTTTGAACAGGCTATGGTAGTAGATGCCAGGCGCACCGGTTTTGTCAAGAACTGCAATGTTGCTGGATCATTCACGCTCAACAGTTTCCCATGTGTGTCAAGAATGGTCTACCACCCAAAGGACATCCTATGTCTGTGGGAAGCACTGGAGTTAGCATGGGCCAGCATCCCTATGGAACGCTTTTGACACTTTGAAGAGTCCATGCCTCGACAAATTGAGGCTGTTCTGAGGGCAAAAGGAAGTTCCTAATATTGAGGTCGTTTTACTTCAAAAAGCACAAGAAAGAAGATTTCGACTCCCACTATCTTAGATTGTTCTGAAATTGTTTCTGTTGTTAGAAACTGATAATATTCTGTATACTGGTTGTTAGGGTGGGATTGGCGTGGGGTGCAGGGGGTCCGTGGATGGCTTTTGACTATTTATTTGGATTTCTCATGTCTTCCCTGTTAGAAAAGAGTTTGGTCCAAATCAGAAGTTAGGTATTTATTGAATAATATATGAAGCCTATGAATTAAAAATTGCCATGTTGGGTGCAATAAAATATCTTAATTTATCAGAGATCAAATTATATTTCAACAAAATAACGTTGCTGGAATGCTAATCTTATTGGTTTCTAAATATGGAAATTATTTCAGAACCATCCGAGATGGTAGATGTCATGTCATGAAAAGACCCACTTCCAAAATACAGTCATTGGCATGGTTCTGTTTTTTCCCTAGGACCTTTTTCAAACTTAGTGTGGGAGAACATCCTGCGAAGAGAACATTTTACTTTTAAAGCTAGTTTCCTGCAATTTTACACATTTTGCCATAGCATAAGAACACAGCATAAGCCTTCAGAGTGAATCAATGTGGGCCTCATGCCATGACATTTTATGATTCTCCCTGATTGTCTAGTATTTATATAGTGATTTATCATGATCTTATAAATATATATATATATATATATATATACACACTACAGTTGAAGTCGGAAGTTTACATACACTTAGGTTGGAGTCATTAAAACTCATTTTCAACACCTCCACAAATTTCTTGTTAACAAACTATAGTTTTGGCAAGTCAGCTCGAACATCTACGTTCTGCATGACACAAGTCAGTTTTCCAGAAATTGTTTACAGACAGAATATTTCACTGTATCACAATTCCAGTGGGTCAGAAGTTTACATACACTAAGTTGTTTAAACAGCTTCGAAAATTCCAGAAAATGACCTGATGGCTTTAGAAGCTTCTGATAGGCTAATTGGGTCAATTGGAGGTGTACCTGTGGATGTATATCAAGGCCTACCTTCAAACGCAGTGCCTCTTTGCTTGACATCATGGGAAAATCAAAAGAAATCAGCCAAGACCTCAGAAAGAAATGTGTAGACCTCCACATTTCACATTTTTTAAATGAAGTGGTAATCCTAAAGGAACTAAGACAAGGAATTTTTACTAGGATTGAATGTCAGGAATTGTGAAAAAATGAGTTTAAATGTATTTGGCTAAGGTGTATGTAAAGTTCTGACTTCAACTGATATATATATATATATATATATATACACACATACACACACACACACACACACTATAATTAGGGCCGATTTCAAGTTTTCATAACAATCGGAAATCTGTATTTTTGGGCGCCGATTTCCGTTTTTTTTTTAAATGATTTTTTATACCTTTATTTAACTAGGCAAATCAGTTAAGAACACGTTCTTATTTTCAATGACGGCCTAGGAACGGTGGGTTAACTGCCTTGTTCAGGGGCAGAACAACAGATTTTCACCTTGTCAGCTCGGGGGATCCAATCTTGCAACCATACAGTTAACTAGTCCAACGCTCTAACCATTGCACTCCACGAGGAACCTTCCCTGTTACGTGAGTGCAGTGGAAGCCAAGGTAAGTTGCTAGCTAGCATTAAACTTATCTTATAAAAAACAATCAATCATAATCACTAGTTATAACTATTAACCCAGTTTAGCAGGCAATATTAACCAGGTGAAATTGTGTCATTTCTCTTGTGTTCATTGCACGCAGAGTCAGGGTATATGCAACAGTTTGGGCTGCCTGGCTCATTGTGAACTAATTTGCCAGAATTTTACATAATTATGACATAATATTAAAGGTTGTGCAATTTAACAAGAATATTTAGACTTAGGGATGCCACCAGTTAGATAAAATACCGAACGGTTCCGTATTTCACTAAAATAATAAACGTTTTGTTTTCGAAATGATAGTTTCCAGATTTGACCATATTAATGACCAAAGGCTCATTCGTATTTCTGTGTGTTATGTTATAATTAAGTCTGATTTGATAGAGCAGTCTGACTGAGCAGCAGCAGGCCCGTAATCATTCATTCAAACAGCACTTTCGTGCGTTTTGCCAGCAGCTCTTCGCAAGCACAGCGCTGTTTATGAATTCAAGCCTATCAGCCTAATGGCTGGTGTAACCAATGTGAAATGGCTCGCTAGTTAGCTGAGTGTGCGCTAATACCGTTTCAAACGTCACTCGCTTTTAGATTTGGAGTAGTTTGCCGCGGCTTTTGTGGAGCGATGGGTAACGCTGCTTCGAGTGTGGCTGTTGTCAATGTGTTCCTGGTTCGAGACCAGGTAGGGGCGAGGAGAGGGACGGAAGCTATACTGTCACACTGGCAATACTATAGTGCCAATAAGAACATCCAATAGTCAAAGGTATATGAAATACAATGGTATAGAGAGAAATAGTCCTATAAATACTATATTAACTACAACCTAAAACCTCTTACTTTGGAATATTGAAGACTCATGTTTAAAAGGAACCACCAGGAACTTAAACGGGAACTTAAACGTTTGCTTTTTTACATGGCACACATTTTTACATGGCACATATTGCATATTGGCACATATGACTTTTTTTGTATTTAAAAAAAAAACTTTATTTAACTAGGCAAGTAAGTTAAGAACAAATTCTTATTTTCAATGACAGCCTAGGAACAGTGGGTTAACTTGCGACCAAGCTTTAACTTCCTGACTGATGTCTTGAGATGTTGCTTCAATATATCCACATAATTTTCCTGCCTCATGATGCCATCTATTCTGTGAAGTGCACCAGTCCCTCATGAAGCAAATCACCCCCCACAACGTGATGCTGCCACCCCGTGCTTCATGTTTGGGATGGTGTTCTTCGACTTGCAGGCCTCCCCTTTTTCCTCCAAACAAAACGATAGTCATTATGGACAAACAGTTCTATTTATGTTTCATCAGACCAGAGGACATTTATCGAAAAAGTACGATCTTTGTCCCCATGTGCAGTTGCAAACCGTCATCTGGCTTTTTTATGGGGGTTTTGGAGCAGTGGCTTCTTCCTTGCTGAGCAGCCTTTCAGGTTATGTTGATATAGGACTCGTTTTACTGTGGATATAGATACTTTTGTACCCGTTTCCTCCAGCATCTTCACAAGGTTATTTGCTGTTGTTTTGGGATTGATTTGCACGTTTTGCACCAAAGTACGTTCATCTCTAGGAGACAGAACGCATCTCCTTCCTGAGCGGTATGACAGCTGCGTGATCCCATGGTCTTTATACTTGCGTACTATTGTTGGTACAGATGAACGTGGTACATTCAGGTGTTTGGAAATTGCTCCCAAGGATGAACCAGACTTGTGGAGGTCTACAATTTTTTGGGCTGATTTCTTTTGATTTTCCCATGATGTCAAGCAAAGAGGCACTGAGTTTGAAGGTAGGCCTTGAAATACATCCATAGGTACACCTCCAATTGACTCAAATGATATCAATTAGCCTATCAGAAGTTTCTAAAGCTATGACATAATTTTCTGGAATTTTCAAAGATGTTTAAAGACACAGTCAACTTAGTATATGTAAACTTCTGACCCACTGGAATTGTGAAACAGTGAATTATAAGTTAAATAATCTGCCTGTATCATGCACAAAGTAGAAGTTCTAACCGACTTGCCAAAACTATAGTTTGATAAGAAATTTGTGGAGTGGTTTAAAAATAATTTGATGATTCCAACCTAAGTGTAGGTAAACTTCCGACTTCAACTGTGTATATATATATATATATATATATATATATATATATATATATCCATCGCAGTGCTTGAGGTATCACTACAGACTCGGGTTCAATCCCAGGCTGTGTCACAACCGGCCGTGACTGTGAGTCCAATAGGGCGGCGCACAATTGGCTCAGCGTTGTCCGGGGTAGGGGATGGTTTAGCCGGGACGGGTTTACTTGGCTCATTGCACTTTAGCAACTCCTTGTGGCGAGCCGGGCTCCTGCAGGCTGACTTCGGTCGTCAGTTGAATGATGTTTCCTCCGACACATTGGTGCAGCTGGCTTGCGGATTAAGTGGGTGGGTGTTAAGGAGTGCAGTTTGGCGGGTCATATTTCAGGAGGACACATGACTCGACCTTCGCATATTTGAGATTCTTGAAAGTAGCCACCCTTTGCCTTGTTGACAGCTTTGCACAGTCTTGGTGTTCTCTCAACCAGCTTCATGAGGTAGTCAACTGGAATGCATGTCAATTAAACAGGTGTGCCTTGTTTAAAGTGAATTTGAGGAATTTCTTTCCTTCTTAATGTGTTTGAGCCAATCAGTTGTGTTGTGACAAGGTAGGTGTGGCATACCGAAGATTTGGTAAAAGACCAAGTCCATATTATGGCAAGAACAGCTCAAATAAGCAAAGTGAAACGACAGTCAATCATTACTTTATTAAGACAATATGGAACATTTCAAGAACTTTGAAAGTTTCTTCAAGTGCAGTCTCAAAAACCATCAAAAGCTATGATGAAACCGGCTCTCATGAGGACCGCCACAGGAAAGGAAGACCCAGAGTTACCTCTGTTGCAGAGGATAAGTTCATTAGAGTTACCAGCCTCAGAAATTCCAGCCCAAATAAATGCTTCACAGAGTTCAAGTAACAGACACATCTCAAAATCAACTGTTCAGAGGGGACTGTGTGAATCAGGCTTCATGGTCAAATTGCTGCAAAGAATCTACTACTAAATGACACCAATAAGAAGAAGAGCACGGTGGAAATCTGTCCATTGTTCTTATGAGTCCAAATGTACGATTTTTGGTTCCAACCACCGTGTCTTTGTGAGACGCAGAGTAGACGAACGGATGATCTCCACATGTGTGGTTCCCACCGTCAAGCATGGAGGAGGTGGTGTGATGGTGCTTTGCTGGTGACACTGTCAGTGATTTATTTAGAATTCAAGGCACACTTAACCAGCATGGCTACAACAGCATTCTTCAGCGATACGCCATCCCATCTGGTTTGCGCTTAGTGGGACTATCATTTGTTTATCATCAGCACAATGACCTAACACACCTTCAGCCTGTGTAAGGGCTATTTGATCAAGAAGGAGATTGATGGAGTGCTGCATCAGATGACCTGGCCTCCACAATCACCCGACCTCAAACCAATTGAGATGGTTTGGGATGAGTTGGACCGCAGAGTGAAGAAAAAGCAGCCAACAGCAGCTCAGCATATATGGGAACTCCATCAAGACTGTTGGTAAAGTATTCCAGGTGAAGCTGGTTGAGAGAATGCCAAGAGTGCACAAAGCTGTCATCAAGGCAAAGGGTGGCTACTTTGAAGAATATAAAATATATTTTAATTTGTTTAACAGTTTTTTGGTTACTACATGATTCTATACGTGTTATTTCATAGATTTGATGTCTTCACAATTATTCTACAATGTAGAAAATAGTACTGAAGAAAAACCCTTGAATGAGTAGGTGTGTCCCAACTTTTGACTAATACTGTATTTAT